>NC_091221.1:16250041-16370041 GCF_040958095.1 Procambarus clarkii
AGACAGGTCTGGCGTGATATCAACCCCCAAGTCTTTTTCCTTCTCTGACTCCTGAAGAATTTCCTCTCCCAGATGATACCTTGTATCTGGCCTCCTGCTCCCTACACCTATCTTCATTACATTACATTTGGTTGGGTTAAACTCTAACAACCATTTGTTCGACCATTCCTTCAGCTTGTCAAGGTCTTCTTGAAGCCTCAAACAGTCCTCTTCTGTTTTAATCCTTCTCATAATTTTAGCATCGTCCGCAAACATTGAGAGAAATGAATCGATACCCTCCGGGAGATCATTTACATATATCAGAAACAAGATAGGACCGAGTACAGAGCCCTGTGGGACTCCACTGGTGACTTCACGCCAATCGGAGGTCTCACCCCTCACCGTAACTCTCTGCTTCCTATTGCTTAGATACTCCCTTATCCACTGGAGCACCTTACCAGCTACACCTGCCTGTCTCTCCAGCTTATGTACCAGCCTCTTATGCGGTACTGTGTCAAAGGCTTTCCGACAATCCAAGAAAATGCAGTCCGCCCAGCCCTCTCTTTCTTGCTTAATCTGTGTCACCTGATCGTAGAATTCTATCAAGCCTGTAAGGCAAGATTTACCCTCCCTGAATCCATGTTGGCGATTTGTCACGAAGTCCCTTCTCTCCAGATGTGTTACCAGGTTTTTTCTCACGATCTTCTCCATCACCTTGCATGGTATACAAGTCAAGGACACTGGCCTGTAGTTCAGTGCCTCTTGTCTGTCGCCCTTTTTGTATATTGGGACCACATTCGCCGTCTTCCATATTTCTGGTAGGTCTCCCGTCTCTAGTGATTTACTATACACTATGGAGAGTGGCAAGCAAAGTGCCTCTGCACACTCTTTCAGTACCCATGGTGAGATCCCATCTGGACCAACCGCCTTTCTAACATCCAGATCCAGCAGGTGTCTCTTGACCTCCTCTCTCGTAATTTCGAACTCCTCCAAGGCCGCCTGGTTTACCTCCCTTTCTCCTAGCACAGTGACCTCACCCTGTTCTATTGTGAAGACCTCCTGGAACCTCTTGTTGAGTTCCTCACACACCTCTCTGTCATTCTCTGTATACCTGTCCTCGCCTGTTCTAAGTTTCAATACCTGTTCTTTCACTGTTGTTTTCCTTCTGATGTGACTGTGGAGTAGCTTTGGTTCGGTCTTGGCTTTGTTTGCTATATCATTTTCAAAAATTTTCTCTGCTTCTCTTCTCACCCTGACGTACTCATTCCTGGTTCTCTGGTATCTCTCCCTGCTTTCTGGTGTTCTGTTATTCCGGAAGTTCCTCCACGCCTTCTTGTTCAGTTTCTTCGCTTCCATGCATGCCCTATTATACCATGGATTCTTTTGTTGCTTCTCAGATTTTTCCCTTTGGGCCGGGATGAACCTGTTTACTGCCTCCTGACACTTTTGGGTAACATAGTCCATCATACCCTGTACAGACTTGTCTCTGAGGTCTGTGTCCCAAGGTATTTCACTTAGGAAACTTCTCATCTGTTCATAATTCCCCTTTCGGTATGCCAGCCTTTTGATTCCTAGTTCTTTTTGGGGGGAGATAAGTCCTAGCTCTACCAGGTACTCAAAGTTCAATACACTGTGGTCACTCATTCCCAAGGGCGCTTCCATCTTAACTTCCCTTATATCCCATTCATTTAGGGTAAATATCAAATCAAGCATTGCTGGTTCATCTTCTCCTCTCATTCTTGTTGGCTCTTTGGTATGCTGGCTTAGAAAGTTTCTTGTTGCCACGTCCAGCAGCTTAGCTCTCCATGTTTCTGGTCCTCCATGCGGGTCTCTGTTCTTCCAATCTATCTTCCCATGGTTGAAGTCTCCCATAATTAGTAGTCCAGATCCATTCCTGCTAGCAACAGAAACTGCTCTTTCTATTATGTTAATGGTGGCCATGTTGTTTCTATCATATTCCTGTCTAGGTCTTCTGTCATTTGGTGGTGGATTATATATGACTGCGACTATAATTTTTTTCCCTCCATTTGTTACAGTACCTGCTATGTAGTCACTGAAACCTTCACAGCCCTGAATATCCATCTCCTCAAAATCCCAAAAGTGTGTGTGTGTGTTTGTGTGTGTGTGTGTGCGTGTGTGTGTGTGTGTGTTTGTGTGTGTGTGTACTCACCTATATGTACTCACCTATATGTGCTTGCAGGATCGAGCATTGACTCTTGGATCCCGCCTTTCTAGCTATCGGTTGTTTACAGCAATGACTCCTGTCCCATTTCCCTATCATACCTAGTTTTAAAAGTATGAATAGTATTTGCTTCCACAACCTGTTCCCCAAGTGCATTCCATTTTTCTACTACTCTCACGCTAAAAGAAAACTTCCTAACATCTCTGTGACTCATCTGAGTTTCCAGTTTCCACCCATGTCCCCTCGTTCTGTTATTATTACGTGTGAACATTTGATCTATTTCCACTTTGTCAATTCCCCTGAGTATTTTATATGTCCCTATCATATCTCCTCTCTCCCTTCTTTTCTCTAGTGTCGTAAGGTTCAGTTCCTTCAGCCGCTCTTCATATCCCATCCCTCGTAGCTCTGGGACAAGCCTCGTCGCAAACCTCTGAACCTTCTCCAGTTTCTTTATGTGTTTCTTCAGGTGGGGGCTCCATGATGGCGCGGCATACTCTAAGACGGGTCTCACGTAGGCAGTGTAAAGCGCCCTAAAAGCTTCCTCATTTAGGTTTCTGAATGAAGTTCTAATTTTCGCCAGTGTAGAGTACGCTGCTGTCGTTATCCTATTTATATGTGCCTCAGGAGTTAGATTAGGTGTCACATCCACTCCCAGGTCTCTTTCTCGAATCGTTACAGGTAGGCTGTTCCCCTTCATTGTGTACTGTCCCTTTGGTCTCCTGTCACCTGATCCCATTTCCATAACTTTACATTTACTGGTGTTAAACTCCAGTAGCCATTTCTCTGACCATCTCTGCAGCCTGTTTAAGTCCTCTTGGAGGATCCTACAATCCTCGTCTGTCACAACTCTTCTCATTAATTTTGCGTGTGTGCGTGTGTGTGTGTGTGTGTGTGTGTGTGTGTGTGTGTGTGTGTGTGTGTGTGTGTGCGTGTGTGTGTGTGTGTGTGTTTGTGTGTGTGTGTGTGCGTGTGTGTGTGTGTGTGTTTGTGTGTGTGTGTGCGTGTGTGTGTGTGTGTGTGTGTTTGTGTGTGTGTGTGTGCGTGTGTGTGTGTGTGTGTTTGTGTGTGTGTGTGTGCGTGTGTGTGTGTGTGTTTGTGTGTGTGTGTGTACTCACCTAGTTGTACTCACCTAGTTGTGTTTGCGGGGGTTGAGCTCTGGCTCTTTGGTCCCGCCTCTCAACCGTCAATCAACAGGTGTACAGATTCATGAGCCTATCGGGCTCTGTCATATCTACACTTGAAACTGTGTATGGAGTCAGCCTCCACCACATCACTTCCTAATGCATTCCATTTGTCAACCACTCTGACACTAAAAAAGTTCTTTCTAATATCTCTGTGGCTCATTTGGGCACTCAGTTTCCACCTGTGTCCCCTTGTGCGTGTTCCCCTTGTGTTAAATAGACTGTCTTTATCTACCCTATCAATCCCCTTCAGAATCTTGAATGTGGTGATCATGTCCCCCCTAACTCTTCTGTCTTCCAGCGAAGTGAGGTTTAATTCCCGTAGTCTCTCCTCGTAGCTCATACCTCTCAGCTCGGGTACTAGTCTGGTGGCAAACCTTTGAACCTTTTCCAGTTTAGTCTTATCCTTGACTAGATATGGACTCCATGCTGGGGCTGCATACTCCAGGATTGGCCTGACATATGTGGTATACAAAGTTCTGAATGATTCTTTACACAAGTTACTGAATGCCGTTCGTATGTTGGCCAACCTGGCATATGCCGCTGATGTTATCCGCTCGATATGTGCTGCAGGAGACAGGTCTGGCGTGATATCAACCCCCAAGTCTTTTTCCTTCTCTGACTCCTGAAGAATTTCCTCTCCCAGATGATACCTTGTATCTGGCCTCCTGCTCCCTACACCTATCTTCATTACATTACATTTGGTTGGGTTAAACTCTAACAACCATTTCTTCGACCATTCCTTCAGCTTGTCTAGGTCTTCTTGAAGCCTCAAACAGTCCTCTTCTGTTTTAATCCTTCTCATAATTTTAGCATCGTCCGCAAACATTGAGAGAAATGAATCGATACCCTCCGGGAGATCATTTACATATATCAGAAACAAGATAGGACCGAGTACAGAGCCCTGTGGGACTCCACTGGTGACTTCACGCCAATCGGAGGTCTCACCCCTCACCGTAACTCTCTGCTTCCTATTGCTTAGATACTCCCTTATCCACTGGAGCACCTTACCAGCTACACCTGCCTGTCTCTCCAGCTTATGTACCAGCCTCTTATGCGGAACTGTGTCAAAGGCTTTCCGACAATCCAAGAAAATGCAGTCCGCCCAGCCCTCTCTTTCTTGCTTAATCTGTGTCACCTGATCGTAGAATTCTATCAAGCCTGTAAGGCAAGATTTACCCTCCCTGAATCCATGTTGGCGATTTGTCACGAAGTCCCTTCTCTCCAGATGTGTTACCAGGTTTTTTCTCACGATCTTCTCCATCACCTTGCATGGTATACAAGTCAAGGACACTGGCCTGTAGTTCAGTGCCTCTTGTCTGTCGCCCTTTTTGTATATTGGGACCACATTCGCCGTCTTCCATATTTCTGGTAGGTCTCCCGTCTCTAGTGACTTACTGTACACTACGGAGAGTGGCAGGCAAAGTGCCTCTGCACACTCTTTCAGTACCCATGGTGAGATCCCATCTGGACCAACAGCCTTTCTAACATCCAGATCCAGCAGGTGTCTCTTGACCTCCTCTCTCGTAATTTCGAACTCCTCCAAGGCCGCCTGGTTTACCTCTCTTTCTCCTAGCACAGTGACCTCACCCTGTTCTATTGTGAAGACCTCCTGGAACCTCTTGTTGAGTTCCTCACACACCTCTCTGTCATTCTCTGTATACCTGTCCTCGCCTGTTCTAAGTTTCAATACCTGTTCTTTCACTGTTGTTTTCCTTCTGATGTGACTGTGGAGTAGCTTTGGTTCGGTCTTGGCTTTGTTTGCTATATCATTTTCAAAATTTTTCTCTGCTTCTCTTCTCACCCTGACGTACTCATTCCTGGTTCTCTGGTATCTCTCTCTGCTTTCTGGTGTTCTGTTATTCCGGAAGTTCCTCCACGCCTTTTTGTTCAGTTTCTTCGCTTCCATACATGCCCTATTATACCATGGATTCTTCTGTTGCTTCTCGGATTTTTCCCTTTGGGCCGGGATGAACCTGTTTACTGCCTCCTGACACTTTTGGGTAACATAGTCCATCATACCCTGTACAGACTTGTCTCTGAGGTCTGTGTCCCAAGGTATTTCACTTAGGAAACTTCTCATCTGTTCATAATTCCCCTTTCGGTATGCCAGCCTTTTGATTCCTAGTTCTTTTTGGGGGGAGATAAGTCCTAGCTCTACCAGGTACTCAAAGTTCAATACACTGTGGTCACTCATTCCCAAGGGCGCTTCCATCTTAACTTCCCTTATATCCCATTCATTTAGGGTAAATATCAAATCAAGCATTGCTGGTTCATCTTCTCCTCTCATTCTTGTTGGTTCTTTGGTGTGCTGGCTTAGAAAGTTTCTTGTTGCCACGTCCAGCAGCTTAGCTCTCCATGTTTCTGGTCCTCCATGCGGGTCTCTGTTCTTCCAATCTATCTTCCCATGGTTGAAGTCTCCCATAATTAGTAGTCCAGATCCATTCCTGCTAGCAACAGAAGCTGCTCTTTCTATTATGTTAATGGTGGCCTTGTTGTTTCTATCATATTCCTGTCTAGGTCTTCTGTCATTTGGTGGTGGATTATATATGACTGCGACTATAATTTTTTTCCCTCCATTTGTTACAGTACCTGCTATGTAGTCACTGAAACCTTCGCAGCCCTGAATATCCATCTCCTCAAAATCCCAGCCTTGTCTTACCAGCAGAGCTACACCACCCCCACCTCTTCCTTCCCTCTCTTTCCTCATAACATAATAGTCCTGTGGGAACACTGCATTTGTTATCGTTTTCGTGATCTTTGTTTCTGTGAGGGCTATTATGTCTGGGTTTTCCTCTAGTACCAGTTCTCCAAGCTCATTTGCTTTATTTGTAATTCCATCTATGTTTGTGTACATCGCTTTGAGGCTCACTTTCTTCTGTCCCTTCTCAAATTGCCTCCTTGGTGAGTGTTCTGCTGGTGGGGGAGGCTGTTCCATGGGTGTGAGGACCTGTGAGGTGGATAACAGGGTCTCAGAGGATACTGGGATGAGGGGCGGGGGATCCAGTGAAGGGGGAGGGACAGGGAGGGTATGGGGTGAAAGGGGAGGGAGGACGGGAAGGAAAGGGGGGGAGGGAGGACTCGGGAGGAGGGGAGGGGTAGAAGGGTGGGGATTGGGTGTGGAGGGAGGGAGATTTTGCTGAACATTTGAGTGGGGGCAGGGAGGGTTTGGGGTAGGGGGGTTTTCTATGCAGTGGAGGGAGGCGGGGTTGTCCTCTCTTCTGGTGTTACTGGGTAGCTGGTTGTGGGTTCCCCCCTCGCCTCTGGGGGTGATGGGTTGGGAGCTGTGACTTCCTGGTTTTCCCCTCTCGCCCTGCACCTCTTCCTTGCTTCTGCCGCCACGGCTCTCTCCTCCCTTGTCATGTCTCTCTAGAGGAATACATTTTTTAATTTTGCCACGTTTTTCAGGGAGCTCTTCCTTGATAGGATCTTCTCCTTTGTGTTCTCGTTTGCAAACACTATCTTTATCATTCGGTCTCGGTCTTTGTTGTACCGGCCTAGCCTGAAAACCTTCTCAATGCTATGCTCAGCCCCTTCCATGTCTAGTGCCTTTAGTACTTCATTCACTGCTGCTTTGTCCTTGTCACTCCACTCTGTCCTATTAGATCCTTCCTGCTCCTTAATACCCACAGCAACCACTGATCTGTTCCTTTCCAGCAGTTGGCTAGTGGAGCGTGCTGCCTCCTGCGAGGTGGCTGCTTTCATGGCCACCTCCATCACTGCAGTCATTACTTCAGAGTTATTTTTTTTTAGTATTTCCGCAAATGTTGCTTTTATTGTGGCATTCTCATCCAGAAAACTATTACCACCTTCTCCCACTATTACCACACACACACTGTGTGTGTGTGTGTGTGTGTGTACTCACCTAATTGTGCTTGCGGGGGTTGAGCTTTGGCTCTTTGGTCCCGCCTCTCAACCGTCAATCAACAGGTGTACAGATTCCTGAGCCTAATGGGCTCTATCATATCTACATTTGAAATTGTGTATGGAGTCAGCCTCCACCACACCACTTCCTAGTGCATTCTATTTACTAACTACTCTGACACTGAAAAAGTTCTTGCTAATGTCTCTGTGGCTCATTTGGGTACTCAGCTTCCACCTGTGTCGATTCCCCTGAGGATTTTGTAGGTTGTGATCATGTCCCCCCTTACTCTTCTGTCTTCCAGTGTCCTAAGGTGCATTTCCCGCAGCCTTTCCTCGTAACTCATGCCTCTTAGTTCTGGGACTAGTCTAGTAGCATACCTTTGGACTTTTTCCAGCTTCGTCTTGTGCTTGACAAGGTACGGGCTTCATGCTGGGGCCACATACTCCAGGATTGGTCTTACATATGTGGTGTACAAGATTCTGAATGATTCCTTACACAGGTTCCTGAACGTTGTTCTGATGTTTGCCAGCCTCTCATGTGCCGCAGACGTTATTCTCTTTATGTGGGCTTCAGGAGACAGGTTTGGTGTGATATCAACTCCTAGATCTTTCTCTCTGTCTGTTTCATTAAGTACTTCATCTCCTATTTATATCCTGTGTCTGGCCTCCTATTTCCACTGCCTAGTTTCATTACTTTGCATTTACTCGGGTTGAACTTCAACAGCCATTTGTTGGACCATTCACTCAGTCTATCTAGGTCATCTTGTAGCCTCCTACTATCATCCTCTGCTTCAATCATCCTCATAATTTTTGCATCGTCGGCAAACATTGAGAGGAACGAATCTATACCCCCTGGGAGATCATTTACATATACCGAAACAGTATAGGTCCAAGGACTGACCCCTGCGGGACTCCACTTGTAACGTCTCGCCAATCTGAGGCCTCACCCCTCACACAGACTCGTTGTCTCCTGTTGCTTAGGTACTCCTCTATCCACCGGAGTACCTTCCCTTTCACTCCAGCCTGCATCTCCAACTTTCGCACTAGCCTCTTGTGTGGCACTGTATCAAAGGCTTTCTGACAATCCAAAAATATGCAGTCTGCCCACCCTTCTCTTTCTTGCCTTATTTTTGTTGCCTGGTCGTAGAATTCAAGTAACCCTGTGAGGCAGGACCTGCCATCCCTGAACCCATGTTGATGCTGTGTTACAAAGTTCCTTCGCTCCAGATGCTCCACTAGTTTTTTTCGCACAATCTTCTCCATCAGCTTGCATGGTATGCAGGTTAGGGACACTGGCCTATAGTTCAGTGCCTCCTGTCTATCCCCTTTCTTGTATATCGGGACTACGTTAGCTGCTTTCCAAATATCTGGCAGTTCCCCTGTTGCCAGTGATTTGTATACACTATGGAGAGTGGTAGGCACAGTTCTCTTGCTCCTTCCTTTAGTATCCAAGGGGAGATTCCATCTGGGCCTATAGCCTTCGTCACATCCAACTCTAGTAAACACTTCCTTACTTCCACACTGGTAATCTCAAGGTCTTCCAGTGGTTCCTGGTTAGCTATTCCCTCTCTTACCTCTGGAATTTCTCCTTGCTCTAAGGTGAAGACCTCCTGGAATTTCTTATTCAATTCCTCACACACTTCCTTGTCATTTGTAGTGAATCCTTCCGCCCCTATCCTTAATTTCATAACCTGCTTCTTTACTGTTGTTTTTCTCCTGATGTGGCTATGCAACAATTTAGGCAGAGTCTTTGCCTTGCTTGCGCTGTCATTTTCGTATTGTCTTTCTGCCTCTCTTCTCATCCTGACATATTCATTCCTGGCATTCTGGTATCTTTCTCTGCTCTCCAGTGTCCTGTTATTGCTATAGTTTCTCCATGCCCTTTTACTTTGCTCCTTAGCTAGCCTACATCTCTGATTAAACCATGGGTTTCTCATTTTCATTTCTCTGTTTTCCTTTTGGACTGGGACAAACTTGTTTGCTGCGCCCTTGCACTTCTGCATGATATAATCCATCATATCTTGGGCCGTCTTTTCCCTGAGCTCTGGTTCCCATGCTATATCTGTAAGGAATTTTCTTATCCCCTCATAGTTTCCCTTTCGGTATGCTAACCTTTTGGTTTCGGTATCCCTCCTCGAGTTCAATAACCCTTCTTCAATCAAGTACTCAAACACCAGTACACTGTGGTCGCTCATTGCTACTGGGTCCTGAAAACCGATTTCTTTTATGTCGGAGTCGTTCAGAGTGAAGACTAGGTCGAGTCTCGCTGGTTCGGCATTGCCTCTCATCCTTGTGGGTTCTCCGACATGCTGGGTTAAAAAGTTTCTTGTCACCACCTCAAATAGTTTGACTCTCCACGTATCCTCGTCTCCATGCTGTTCCTTGTTCTCCCAGTCAATCCTTCCGTGATTGAAGTCGCTCATGATGAGCAGGTGGGATCTATTTCTACAGGCAGCAGAGGCTGCCCTCTCAATTATAGTGTTAACTGCCATGTTGTTGTTTTCATACTCTTGACTGGGTCTTCTATCATTTGGCGGAGGGTTGTATATTACTGCTACTACTATTCTTGGTCCTCCCATTGTCATGGTGCCTGCTATGTAGTCTCTGAACTCCTCACAGCCCGGGATGGCCATCTCCTTAAAACTCCATTCCATTCTCATGAGTAGGGCCACTCCGCCTCCTCCCCTACCTTCCCTCTCTTTCCTTATTACTGTGTACTCCTGGGGAAACACGGCATTCGTTATGATTCCAGAGAGTTTTGTTTCAGTGATTCCGATTACATCTGGGTTCACTTCTTGTGCTCTTTCCCTTAGTTCACTTGTCTTGCTTGTGATCCCATCTATGTTCGAGTACATCACCCTGAAACTGACTCTCTTCTGCTTCTCCTCTGGGGGGGACCTTTGGGATCTGGGGTGAGAGGGAGCTGGGGGAACCTGGCACGGGGAGACTGGTGGAGGAGAGAGGGTCAACGACCCACCATCTCCAGGAAGAGTGGATTCCTGGCTGCGCCACCAGGGGGTGCAGACGTCGGGTTCCGGCTGTCAGTAGTCGTCTGCCGTTGCTGAATGGTGGTTTGCTGTGATGGGGGGGTGTGGAGCGCCCACTGGTCGGGGTTCCGCCTGCCAGAATGGACGCAGCTATTACTAGTCGTATTCGGAGGATCGACTCTGTGAGGCTGGACTTCTCTGCTGCTGTGGACTGGCCTGTTGTAGAGGTTGCTCTCCTGGACGTCCTCCGTGTTGACATCCCCAAGCTCCTAGGCCTCGAGAATTTATCGCCTACCCGTATTGCGGTGACGTTCGCCACGTCACATGTTTACCAGGAGTTTGTGGCTCGCTGGGATGGCTGCACTCTTCCTCTTCCGGATTCCGCTGTGTCTGTGGAGATATCGGATCCCTAGGGGCCCTTGTCATTTGTGAGTGTTCACGGCATACCGGTGACCTTCCCCGAGGCGGCCCTTATGTCCTTGTTTACGAGGTTTGGAACGGTGGTGAAGCCCCGGTTCAACGTTTTGAGTGCAGGCCGGCTAAAGAGGGTCCGGCTGGGTTCACGCAAACATGTCATGCAGCTCACGAGCCCAACACCATCCAGGGTCTCGTCTCGTGGGCCCTCTCTGCGGACCTTTTATCAAGGTCAATCCCGCACGTGTTTCCGGTGTGGTGCTGAGGGTCATGTAGCTGCCGGTTGCAATGCTCCTCGTGCTGCGGCCCCTTCAGTTTTCCTGGAGGATGACTTTCCCTGCTTGTCTGTGCGTGAGGGGTCCCCGGCGGATCCTCGCTCTGTCCTAGTGCCTGGTGTGGTGCCTGCAGTGGTTCCGGCGGGCGTTCCGTCTGGCCCTGTTCTGTCTGACCCTGGTGTGTCTGCCCCACCTGTGAGCTCTGCGGTCCTGGAGGCACCTGCTTCGGATCTTCGATGTTCGGTGGTTGCGAAGGTGCATCCACAGCCGATTGCTTCCATAGAGGCTTTGGATGGTGCTGTTGGGGTGGTGCCTACTTCTCCTGCGGCCGGACCTGAGCTTCCCGGGGCTGTCAGGGTGTTGGTGTGTGAGTCTTCCCCCCCCCTGCCCTCTACCTCGTCACCTCTGGTAGCCTCCTCATTCCCTCGTGCCTCCTCTCCTGTGCCGGTTCCGTCGTGTCTGCTGGATACCTCATGTTTGCTGGAGTCTACCCTGCCGCCTGTTGTGTCTCTTCCTTCTCCGTTTCTGGTCTCCATGACTGGTAGTGGCTTTTTGCCCTGCGTTGTTGAGGCTACTGTTCTGCGTAATCGTGATGCCCCGGCTTTGGGGCCGCCTGCCGATGTTTCTTCTGGGGCACCGTTTGCTTGGGGTGACAGTTCCGACGATCAGCGGCTTCTTTTTAAGCGCCATCATTAGACTCGGGATGCGTCATCTCGCCGGTCGTGGGCAGAGGAGCGTGATGCGATGGATGATGATGCTGTGGACGACGCTGTGTTGCCTCCTGTGGTGTCTTCTGTGTTGGACGCTGTACCTCCTGCTGGTGGCTCCCCTCGGTGGGCGGTTGCCCCTGGTGATCGCGACCTAGTCATGGTGTTGTCGAAGGAGGTGTGGCGGGGGCCTCTGCTCCTGTTCCGGTTGGTGGGGGGCTCGGGGGCCCCTGTGGAGCCGCCTTCCGTGGGAATCAGTGCAGTGCCCAGCGTCGAACGGAGTGCACGTCCTAGTGGGTGGGCCGGTGCGCGGCCTGCCGTGCAACCCGGTGTGCTTCTGTGTGTGCGACCCTATGACCAACTTCCTAGGGGAAAACCCATCCCTTTCGTCCTAACGTCCAGCGAGGAGGTCGACAGAACTCAGGTGACTGTGACGTTTGAGTATGATGACCTGGTGCGTCCTGTTCCCTGGTGCCCTTCTACCGTCTGGGTTCCACGGGTGCGGCAGTTTGTCTCGGGAGTGCAAAATTCGATGCCTCAGCCTACTGCGACTCCTGGATGTCCAATTCCTGACGGTGACCAACTTCTTTGGGACGCTTATTGCTTACGCTTTCCAGCTCGGGAGTGCCCGGAGAAGCATGAGTGATTGGGTGATTGGTGTCTGTCTGTGTTGTGCGTGATGTTTCACCGGTGCCTGCATGCACAGGTGGGTGTCCTTGTCTGTGCGTGTGGGTGTTATTCCTGGCCCTGCGTGGCCTGTTTTGTTGTATTTGCGGTTTGTTTTGTGCTTTGCCTTTGGTATGGGTAGTTGTGTTGTGGTTGTGTGCGGTTGTGGGTGTTTGGTGTTATTTCTTTCGTTGACCGGACCACACACTAGAAATTGAAGGAACGACGACGTTTCGGTCCGTCCTGGACCATTCTCAAGTCGATTTCTCAAGAATCGACTTGAGAATGGTCCAGGACGGACCGAAACGTCGTCGTTCCTTCAATTTCTAGTGTGTGGTCCGGTCAACATACTTCAGCCACGTTATTGTGACTCATCGCCTGCATTTCTTTCGTGTTGTTGAGCGCGCCCCGTGTCTTGTATTGGGGGTGGCGGGCTGTGTGGTTGTGTATGTCGTTTGTGTGCAGGTGTTTATTTTCTTGTCCTCGTGAAGGCCTTATTCTTTGTACACTATTTATGTTATTTATGTTCTTGTGTGTAGTTTTTTTTTTTTTTGGTGTGTTTCATGTGGTTTCTTTGCTTGTGTCTCTTTGTAGGTTTTGTGTTTCTTTCGTGGCTCCTGCGTGGTCCTGCTTCTTTGCTTTGTACACAATTTATTATTCATTCCTATTTTATGGTGTGTGGCGCATGCCTTTTGCGTGTTCTTGTGCTCCTTTGTATATTTATCTTTATGTTCTTGTTTTGTTGATGTTCTTTTTGCTTTTTATGTGATGTGCTTTGTCACTTTCCTGTGCCATACGATTTTGTGTTCTTTCCTTGTTATGTGCTTGTACTTCGGCTTTTTATGTCAAATAAAAAAAAATCTTCAGGAAGAGAGAATGAGTGCGATCATAGCGCATGACGAGAGCTTGATATATCACCGGGGAGCCGAACTTTACAATCGCCCACCGTCCAGCAAGCAGCTGCACCCCACACACAGACTCCACAGGGACACGGAGCATATCAGTCAACACCACCTCCACTGCGTCGTAGGAAGCCATCCCAGATAACTCCAGGCCAATGAAGGCCTGCCTGGTGACAGGGGGCACAGGCCTCTCCCCCATGATTGCAGACCGTCACGGCCCCACGGGCCCACGGCAGAAACACAGGACACAAGCCACGTCAGCAGCGACACCCTCACTCCTCGCCGGGTTGACAACAACTGCTGTGGCCGGACAGAGCAACCGTACCCCACGACAGCCGGAGCAGTTCCCCTGGTCATGGGTGGTGGTCTGATTTCTCGCCCCTTACCGTTACTCTCTGGCTCCTTCCTCTTAGGTAATTCCTTAACCAAGCCAGGGCCTTTCCACTTACTGCCGCCTGCCTCTTAAGTTTGAGTAGCAGTCTCATTGTATCAAAAGACTTTTTGGCAGTCTAGAAATAGGCAGTCTGCCCAACCTTCTCTGTCCTGCCTTATCCTCGTTATTTTATCATAGAATTCCAATAGGTTTGTTAGGCATGATTTCCTTTTCCAGAGCCCATGTTAATGTTCGTTAATTAGCAACTGGTGTACAGGTTCCTGAGCCCATTGGGCTCTATCATATCTACATTTGAAACTGTGTATGGAGTCAACCTCCACCACATCATTGACTAATGCATACCATTTGACACTAAAAATTCTTTCCACTATCTCTATAGCTCATCTTGGTACTCAGTTTTCAGCTGTGTCCCCGTATGCGTGTGTTCCCCTGTGTTAAATAAACTGTCTTTTTCTACCCTAGCAATTCCTCTGAAAATGTTGTATGTAGTGATCATGTCTCCCCTAACTCTTCTGTCTTCCAGCGGTGTGAGGTTTAGTTCCTGTAGTCTCTCCTCATAGCTGTTACCCCTCAGTTCGGGTACTAGTCTGGTGGCATACCTCTGAAACTTCTTCAATTTAGTCTTGTGCTTGACAAGATACGGAATCCATGCTGGAGCTGCATACTCCAGTGATGGTCTGACATATGTGGTACAGGGATCACAGTTCCCTCACGGGGAGCCAGGGACCACAGTTCCCACACAGGGACCCAGACATCACAAGCCAATATCTCCCGCCGTAAACAACCAATTTTTCCTGCATTTCGACGTATAATTTACGTGTTCAAATTACAACTCGGCCGAGTGGCAAATTAGCTTGTGATACATTTTACGGTCCAGGACTCGGCCCCGTTTTGCGTTTCGAAAACGGATTAGGTTCACTCCGGCCGAGAAATATTTTGTTGCTATTGGAGAAGTTATCGTGTTGTTTTATTCTGTCTCTCTCCGTCTGTCTCTCTCTCTCTCTCTCTCTGTCTCTCTCTCTCTCTGTCTCTCTCTGTCTCTCTCTGTCGCTCGCTGTCGCTCTCTGTCTCTCTCTGTCGCTCTCTGTCTCTCTGTCTCTCTCTGTCTCTCTCTGTCTCTCTCTGTCTGTTGTTAAGAAACTTGAGAACTTCTCCTTCACGGATGTAGAAAGAAACTTGAAGGACAAGGTCAATCTTAAAGCAAGTGTCTCACAATTCTTTGTGTAATCTTACAATTCTTGGTGTGTTTTTAAAAATTCTTGGAGTATTCGTACAATTCTTGGAGTATTTTTACCACTCTTGGTACTTTACTCTCATACAGTTCTTGGAGTATTCTAATAATTCTTAATGTATTCTAAATATTCCTACAATTCTTGGAGTATTCTTACAATTATTGATGTATTCTAACAATTCTTGATGTATTAATACAATTCTTGGTGTATTCTAACAATTCTTGGTGTATTCTAACAATTCTTGGTGTATTCTAACAATTCTTGGTGTATTCTAACAATTCTTGGTGTATTCTAACAATTCTTGGTGTATTCTAACAATTCTTGGTGTATTCTAACAATTCTTGGTGTATTCTAACAATTCTTGGTGTATTCTAACAATTCTTGGTGTATTCTAACAATTCTTGGTGTATTCTAACAATTCTTGGTGTATTCTAACAATTCTTGGTGTATTCTAACAATTCTTGGTGTATTCTAACAATTCTTGGTGTATTCTAACAATTCTTGGTGTATTCTAACAATTCTTGATGTATTAATACAATTCTTGGTGTATTCTAACAATTCTTGGTGTATTCTAACAATTCTTGGTGTATTCTAACAATTCTTGATGTATTAATACAATTCTTGGTGTATTCTAACAATTCTTGGTGTATTCTAACAATTCTTGATGTATTAATACAATTCTTGGTGTATTCTAACAATTCGTGGTTTATTCTTACCATTCTTGGTGTATTCTAACAAACAGGTAAGTGCACACGCAACAAGGACGCAGACAATAAATTCACAAACAACAAAAAAACACATAACAAATACACCAATACATTAACAATGCATGAAAAAAAACTAATACAATTCCCTGGTGAAAATTTCACGTAATATGAAATCTCGAATATATGAATCCTTTTGACACACAAAAAATTTAATGTTTGTAAGCAAATAATTAATCAGGAACTGGCAAGTTATTAAATTTGACTATGATGAGATTTTAAACTGGTGGCCCGTGTGTGTGATGGAGACATTTCTACCTAAATACTTTATTGTGTGTGACTCAGGCAGATGAGGGGTGGAGGGTAGAGCGATGGTCTCGCTTCTTGCAGGTCCGAGTTCAATCCCCGATCGTCCACATGTTGTTGGGCAACATTCCTTTCCCCCCGTCCTATCCCTAATCCTTATCCTGACCCCTTCTCTGTGGTTGGGCACCATTCCTTCTCCCCGTCCCATCCCTAATCCTTAACCTGACCCCTTCCCAGTGGTTGGGCACCATTCCTTCCCCGTCCCAGTGGTTGGGCACCATTCCATACCCCGTCCCATCCCTAATCCTTATCCTGACCCCTTCTCAGCGGTTGGGCACCATTCTTTTCCCCCGTCCCATCCCTAATCCTTATCCCGACCCCGTCCCAGTAGTTGGGCACCATTTCTTGCCCCCCGTCCCATCCCTAATCCTTATCCTGACTCCTTCCCAGTGGTTGAGCACCGTTCCTTCCCACCCATCCCATCCTTTCTTACTTTCCCAGATATATATATAATGACTTGTTTGGAAATACAACTTTATAATGAGTACTGTATATAATGATGTATCAGGTCTACAGACAAAATACAACAACTATCCTGCATTATTTGAATGTATTTTTTTTAGATATTAGATATATACAAGAGTTGTTACATTCTTGTACAGCCACTAGTACGCGTAGCGTTTCGGGCAGGTCCTTAATCCTATGGTCCCTGGAATACGATCCCCGCCGCGAATAATCGTTTTTTCATCCAAGTACACATTTTACTGTTGAGTTAAACAGAGACTACAGTTAAGGAATTGCGCCCAGTAAATCCTCCCCGGCCAGGATACGAACCCATGACATAGCGCTCGCGGAACGCCAGGCGAGTGTCTTACCACTACACCACGGAGACTGTAACTATTTATTTCTATATACAAGAGTTGTTGCATGGTTGTAAAGCCACCAGCACGTATAGCGTTCCGGGGCAGGTCCTTAATCCTAATTTTCCCTAGAACACAACCCGCAAAATTGTTTAACAACCAGGTACCCATTTACTGCTTGGATGAACAGAGGGCTACAGTTAAGGTTTGGCGCCCAATCAATCCTACCCCCCCCCCGGCCAGGATACGAACCCAGGCGAAAGCGCAAGGCGAGGGCTTTACCACTACGTAACCGTTATCATTAGTGTGATAAACTGTGTTCATTGCGACACTTATTTTTTGGCCAAAATGTGAATTTGATTGTGAAAATCAAATTCACATTTTGATTTTGATTTTTGAAAAATCAAAGCACTTAATTTTTCCTCAAAATACGAATTTTGTTACTTTTGTTCAAGAAGAACATTTGTCTTGTGCAGAACCTGAAGAAACAGAGACTTGACAAGATAGGAAGGATTTGATTAGGTAGCTGGTTTGGCCAATCACAATGCTTAACAATACGAAGAAGAGGCTGATTATAAAGATAGAGGCTCATGGTATTGGTGGTGCTATATTAAGTTGGATTAGGGCATGGCTATACCAAAGGAAACAGAGAGTTAGTATAAATTTGGTTAAGTCAGAGTGGGAAAATGTTGTAACTGGAGTGCCTCAAGGCTCTGTCTTGCGACCTCTGTTGTTTATAATATATATAAATGATTTAGAATCAGGTCTGAGTAGCAACATTTGCAAATTTGCAGATGATACAAAAATCGGTAGGGAAATTAACATGGAAGAAGACTAACCATCACTACAAGTTGATCTAAATAAGGTTTTGAAATGGTCAAAAAGACTGGCAGATGTAGTTTAATGCTGATAAATGTAAAGTTCTGAGGTTAGGTAATGATGATAGAGTTACAAGATACGAGCTTGATGGGGTTGAGATTGCGAAGTCGGATTGCGAAAGGGATCTGGGAGTTATGATTAGTAAGAATTTAAAACCAAAGGAACAATGCATGAATGTTCGTAATAAGGCAAATAGGACACTGGGATTTATTAATCGAAGCGTTAGTAACAAGACACCTGGTGTTGTTCTTCAGCTATATCTTGCTCTGGTTGGCCACATTTAGATTATGCAGTTCAGTTTTGGTCGCCATACTATAGAATGGATATACATTCACTTGAACGTGTCCAGCGTAGGATGACAAAGTTAATTCCCCAAATTAGAAATCTTTCCTATGAAGAAATATTAACAAAGCTTAAATTGCATTCACTGGAAAGGCGAAGAGTTAGGGGTGACATGATAGAGGTTTACAAGTGGATGAATGGACATATAATGGTTACCTTCTTAGATATGTATGGTTCTTGCTGGGGTGTAGAGAATACTCAGTGGATCACTTCTGCAGTTTATTATGTAAAGTAACAAGGTATATATCTGACCTGCCGAGGTCCTACATAGCTCCGAGGTCTATGAGATCCTTCAGCTCCTGCAGACGTCTGACATCAGATACCTGTGTAAAAATGTCGTCAACATACCTGCAGTATATGGCAGGTATACATGGGTAATAGGAACAAAAGGTCTTAGTTGACATGAACTTGAAACCTGCCATATACTGCAGGTATGTTGACGACATTTTTACACAGGTACCTGATGTCAGACGTCTGCAGAAGCTGAAGGAGGCATTCGAGCGGAATTCTGTGTTGCGTTTCACTTACGAGATGGAGAAGGATGGGAAGCTGCCCTTTTTAGATGTAACAGTCACGGAAAGGAGAGGAGGTTTCCACACTGCAGTCTACACTAAGGAAACAAACATAGGAATGTCCCTCAATGCCAACAGTGACTGCCCAGACAGGTACAAGAGGAGTGTTGTCAACGTTTACGTCGACCGTGCTCTCAGCCACAGCTCAGGATGGAAGCAAGTCGATGAAGAACTCTGTAGGGTAAGGCAGGTCCTAGTCAACAACGGCTTCTCCAATGGTTTCGTTGAAGACATCATAAAAAGGAAGGTGAAACGCCATGCAACCTGTGAAGAGTCAACTAACACAACACCTGTACCCCCTATTAGACTATTTTACAGGAACTTCTTTTCCACAGCTTATAAAACAGAGGAAAGGGTCCTGAAATATATTGTTGATTGGAACATTATCCCTACACACAAAAATCAAAAGATACAATTGATGATTTACTCTAAAAACAAAAAAACGGCCAATCAACTCATGAAAAACTCTCCAGGCACAAAGCAGAACGCCTTACAGGAGACCAACGTCGTCTATGCCTTCAAATGCCCACTTGGGGATTGTAAGCCCCAAAGAACTCAGTATATAGGCAAGACAACAACATCTCTTTCCCGGCGATTAACAATGCATAAGCAAAAGGGCTCCATTAAGGAACATATAATCTCTTCCCACAACCAGACCATTACCAGAGAAGTCTTAACAAACAACACAGAAATCATCGATAGATACAGAGATAGCAGGCGGCTCGACATCTGCAAGGCACTACACATTAAAAAGTCAACACCAGCAATCAACAGCCAATTAATGCACAACTATATTCTACCCACTTCAAGACTCAGTACCAATATAAAACCATCAAGAGGAAGTATGGGCCAATAGGCTCTTTGCAGTTACTTCCATTCTTATGCTCTCATATATCCAATTAATACCCATTGTTCCGTGTCCTGTCTTGTGTTTATAACAAGTTTGTTCACCTCATCCAAAACTGTTGTACCATATCACCTCACCCAGATGCGAGTATAAGTATGGAAGCAAATGGCGTGTTTACAGGTTACAGTTGTGTGTGTAAACTAAAGTCCTTGAAAATGTAATAGATAATTACGAAACGCGTTCAGGCGTCGCGTCAGACTAGAACTAAAAATAAATTTTGGAGAATTGATTTTTCAATTACCATCGACAGTAAAAAGAAACATAAGAAATATTGAGAAAATTAGTGTTAGAATTATTAATCTTACTTTTTCGGTCATATTTAACAACATATGTTTACAAGAAAGACTGCTACCAAAATATACTAAAATATACATATATATATATATATACATAAAAAAATATATGTATATATATATATATATATATATATATATATATATATATATATATATATATATATATATATATACATATATATATATATATATATATATATATATGTATATATATATATATATATATATATATATATATATATATATATATATATATATATATATATTATTAAATATGACCGAAAAAGTAAGATTAATAATTCTAACACGAATTTTCTCAATCTTTCGTACATTTCTTTTCACTGTTGGAGGTAATTCAAAAATCAATTCTCCAAAATTCATTTTTATTTCCAGTCTGACGCGACACTTGAGCGCGTTTCGTAAAACTTATTACATTTTCAAAGACTTTACACATACACAACTGAATAGAACTTACATATCTCCGATTTATTTATATCTATATTTGAGTGAGGTGGATGGGGTGAGGTGGTATTTAATAGGGTATTAATTTCATCAACACAAGACAGAACACGAAACAATGGGTATTGAATAGAAGTGATTGTAGAAAGCCTATTGGTCCATATTTCTTGATGCTTCTATATTGGAGCGGAGTCTTGAGGTGGGTAGAATATAGTTGTGCATTAATTGGCTGTTGATTGCTGGTGTTGACTTCTTAATGTGCAGTGCCTCGCAAACGAGTGGTGCTTTGTTTGGTTGATTTAGTGGGCTGTGGTGCTTTGTTTGGTTGTTCTAGTGGACTGTGGTGCTGTGTTTGGTTGTTCTAGTGGGCTGTGGTGCTGTGTTTGGTTGTTCTAGTGGACTGTGGTGCTGTGTTTGGTTGTTCTAGTGGACTATGATGCTGTGTTTGTTTGTTCTAGTGGGCGGTGGTGCTGTGTTTGGTTGTTCTAGTGGGCTGTGGTGTTGTGTTTGATTGTTCTAGTGGGCTGTGGTGCTGTGTTTGGTTGTTCTAGTGGGCTGTGGTGCTATGTTTGGTTGTTCTAGTGGGTTGTGGTGCTGTGTTTGGTTGTTCTAGTGGGTTGTGGTGTTGTGTTTGGTTGTTTTAGTGGGCTGTGGTGCTGTGTTTGGTTCTTCTAGTGGGCTGTGGTGCTGTGTTTAGTTGTTCTATTGGGCTGTGGTACAGTGTTTGATTGTTCTAGTGGGCTGTGGTGCTGTGTTTGGTTGTTCTAGTGGGATGTGGTGCTATGTTTGGTTGTTCTAGTGGGATGTGGTTCTATGTTTGGTTGTTCTAGTGGGCTGTGTTGCTGTGTTTGGTTGTTCTATTGGGTTGTGGTGTTGTGTTTGGTTGTTTTAGTGGGCTGTGGTGCTGTGTTTGGTTGTTCTAGTGGGCTGTAGTGCTGTGTTTGGTTGTTCTAGATGGTTGTGATGCTGTGTTTGGTTGTACTAGAGGGCTGTGGTGCTGTGTTTGGTTGTTCTAATGGGTTGTGGTGCTGTGTTTGGTTGTTCTAGTGGGTTGTGGTGCTGTGTTTGGTTCTAGTGGGCTGTGGTGCTGTGTTTGGTTGTTCAAGTGGGCTGTGGCGCTGTGTTTGGTTGTTCTAGAGAGTTGTTGTGCTGTGTTTGGTTGTTTTAGTGGGCTGTGGTGCTGTGTTTGGTTGTTCAAGTGGGCTGTGGTGCTGTGTTTGGTTGTTCTAGAGAGTTGTTGTGCTGTGTTTGGTTGTTCTAGTGGGTTGTGGTACAGTTTTTGGTTGTTTTAGTGGGCTGTGGTGCTGTGTTTGGTTGTTCTAGTGGGTTGTGGTGCTGTATTTGGTTGTTCTAGTGGGCTGTGGTGTTGTGTATGGTTGATCTAGTGGGCTGCGGTGCTGTGTTTGGTTGTTCAAGTTGGTTGTGGTGCTGTGTTTGGTTGTTCTAGTGGGCTGTGGTGCTGTGTTTGGTTGTTTTAGTGGGCTGTGGTGCTGTGTTTGGTTGTTCTAGTGGGCTGTGGTGTTGTGTTTGGTTGTTTTAGTGGGCTGTGGTGCTGTGTTTGGTTGTTCTAGTGGGCTGTAGTACTGTGTTTGGTTGTTCTAGTGGGTTGTGGTGCTGTGTTTGGTAGTTCTAGTGGGCTGTGGTGCTGTGTTTGGTTGTTCTAGTTGGTTGTGGTGCTGTGTTTGGTAGTTCTAGTGGGCTGTGGTGCTGTGTTTTGTTGTTCTAGTAGGTTGTGGTGCTGTGTTTGGTAGTTCTAGTGGGCTGTGGTGCTGTGTTTGGTTGTTCTAGTTGGTTGTGGTGCTGTGTTTGGTTGTTCTAGTGAGCTGTGGTGCTTTGTTTGGTTATTCTAGTGGGCTGTGGTGCTGTGTTTGGTTGTTCTAGTGGGCGGTGGTGCTGTGTTTGGTTGTTCTAGTGGGCTGTGGTGCTGTGTTTGGTTGTTCTAGTGGGCTGTGGTGCTGTGTTTGGTTGTTCTAGTGGGCTGTGGTGCTGTGGTGCTGTGTTTGGTGGTTCTAGAGGACTGTGGTGCTGTGTTTGGTTGTTCTAGTGGGCTGTGGTGCTGTGTTTGGGTGTTCTAGTGGGCTGTGGGGGTGTGTTTTGTTGTTCTAGTGAACTGTGGTGCTGTTTTTGTTGTTCAAGTGGACTATGGTGCTGTGTTTGGTTGTTCTAGTGGGTTGTGGTGCTGTGTTTGGTTGTTTTAGTTGGGTGTGGTGCTGTGTTTGGTTGCTCTAGTGGGCTGTGGTGCTGTGTTTGGTTTTTCTAGTGGGTTGTGGTGCTGTGTTTGGTTGTTTTAGTGTGCTGTGGTGCTGTGTTTAGTTGTTCTAGTGCGTTGTGGTGCTGTGTTTGGTTGTTCTAGTGGGCTGTGGTGCTATGTTTGGTGATCTAGTGTCCTCTGGTGCTTTGTTTGGTTGTTCTAGTGGGTTGGGGTGCTGTGTTTGGTAGTTCCAGTGGGCTGTGGTGCTGTGTTTGGTTGTTGTAGTGGGCTGTCCTGCTGTGTTTGGTTGTTCTAGTATTCAGTGGTGCTATGTTTGGTTGTTTTAGTGGGATGTGGTGCTGTGTTTGGTTGTTCTAGTGCGTTGAGGTGATGTGTTTGGTTGTTCTAGTGGGTTGTGGTGCTGTGTTTGGTTGTTCTTGTGGGCTGTGGTGCTATGTTTGGTGATCTAGTGTCCTCTGGTGCTGTGTTTGGATGTTCTAGTGGGTTGTGGTGCGGTGTTTGGTTGTTCTAGTGGGTTGTGGTGCTGGGTTTGGTTGTTGTAGTGAACTGTGGTGCTTTGTTTGGTTGTTCTAGTGAACTGTGGTGCTGTGTTTCGTTGTTCTAGTGGGCTGTGGTGCTGTGTTTGGTTGTTTTAGTGGGCTGTGGTGCTGTGTTTGGTTGTTCTAGTGGGCTGTGGTGCTGTGTTTGGTTGTTTTAGTGGGCTGTGGTGCTGTGTTTGGTTGTTCTAGTGGGCTGTGGTGCTGTGTTTAATTGTTCTAGTGGACTGTGGTGCTGTGTTTGGTTGTTTGAGTGAACTGTGGTGCTGTGTTTGGTTGTTCTAGTGGGCTGTGGTGCTATGGTGCTGTGTATGGTTGTTCTAGTGAACTATGGTGCTGTGTTTGGTTGTTCTAGTAAACTGTGGTGCTGTGTTTGGTTGTTCTAGTGGGCTGTGGTGCTGTGTTTGGTTATTCTAGTGGGCTGTGGTGCTGTGTTTGGTTGTTTTAGTGGTTTGTGATGTTGTATTTGGTTGTTCTAGCGGACTGTGGTGCTGTGTTTGTTTGTTCTAGTGGGATGTGTTGAAGTGTTTGGTTGTTCTAGTGGACTGTGGTGCTGTATTTGGTTGTTCTAGTGGGCTGTGGTGCTGTGTTTGGTTGTTCTAGTGAACTGTGGTGCTGTGTTTGGTTGTTCTAGTGGACTATGATGCTGTGTTTGTTTGTTCTAGTGGGCGGTGGTGCTGTGTTTGGTTGTTCTAGTGGGCTATGGTGTTGTGTTTGATTGTTCTAGTGGGATGTGGTGCTGTGTTTGGTTGTTCTAGTGGGCTGTGGTGCTATGTTTGGTTGTTCTAGTGGGTTGTGGTGCTGTGTTTGGTTGTTCTAGTGGGTTGTGGTGTTGTGTTTGGTTGTTTTAGTGGGCTGTGGTGCTGTGTTTGGTTGTTCTAGTGGGATGTGGTGCTGTGTTTGGTTGTTCTAGTGGGTTGTGGTGCTGTGTTTGGTTGTTCTATTGGGCTGTGGTGCTGTGTTTGGTTGTTCTAGTGGGTTGTGGTGCTGTGTTTGGTTGTTTTATTGGGGTGTAGTGCTGTGTTTGGTTGTTCCAGTTGGCTGTGGTACTGTGTTTGGTTGTTCTAGTAGGTTGTGGTGCTGTGTTTGGTTGTTCTAGTGGGCTGTGGTGCTGTGTTTGGTTGTTCTAGTGGGCTGTGGTGCTGTGTTTGGTTGTTCTAGTGGACTGTGGTGCTTTGTTTGGTTGTTCTAGTGGGCGGTGGTGCTGTGTTTGGTTGTTCTAGTGGGCTGTGGTGCTGTGTTTGGTTGTTCTAGTTGGTTGTGGTGTTGTGTTTGGTTGTTTTAGAGGGCTGTGGTGCTGTGTTTGGTTGTTCTAGTGGGTTGTGGTGCTGTGTTTGGTGGTTCTAGTGGGCTGTAGTGCTGTGTTTGGTTGTTCTAGTGGGTTGTGGTGCTGTGTTTGGTTGTTCTAGTGGGTTGTTGTGCTGTGTTTGGTTGTTCTAGTGGGCTGTGGTGCTGTGTTTGGTTGTACTAGTGGGTTTTGGTGCTGTGTTTGGTTGTTCTAGTGGGCTGTGGTGCTGTGTTTGGTTGTGCTAGTGGGCTGTGGTGCTGTGTTTGGTTGTTTTTTGGGAGGTGGTGCTGTGTTTGATTGTTCTAGTGGGCTGTGGTGCTGTGTTTGGTTGTTCTAGTGGGCTGTGGTGCTGTGTTTGGTTGTTCTAGTGGGCTGTGGTGCTATGTTTGGTTGTTTTAGTGGGCTGTGGTGCTGTGTTTGGTTGTTCCAGTGGGCTGTGGTGCAGTGTTTGGTTGTTTTAGTGGGCTGTGGTGCTGTGTTTGGTTGTTCTAGTGGGCTGTGGTGCTGTGTTTTGTTGTTCTAGTGGGCTGTGGTGCTGTGTTTGGTTTTTTGAGTGAACTGTGGTTCTGTGTTTGGTTGTTCTAGTGGGCTGTGGTGCTATGGAGCTGTGTTTGGTTGTTCTAGTGAACTATGGTGCTGTGTTTGGTTGTTCTAGTGAACTGTGGTGCTGTGTTTGGTTGTTCTAGTAGACTGTGGTGCTGTGTATGGTTGTTCTAGTGAACTGTGGTGCTGTGTTTGGTTGTTCTAGTGGGCTGTGGTGCTGTGGTGCTGTGGTTAGTTATTCTAGTAGGCTGTGGTGCTGTGTTTGGTTGTTTTAGTGGTTTGTGATGCTGTGTTTGGTTGTTCTAGCGGACTGTGGTGCTGTGTTTGGTTGTTCTAGTGGGCTGTGGTGCTGTTTGGTTGTTCTAGTGAACTGTGGTGCTGTGTTTGGTTGTTCTAGTGGACTATGATGCTGTGTTTGGTTCTTCTAGTGGGTGGTTGTGCTGTGTTTGGTTCTTCTAGTGGGCTGTGGTGCTGTGTTTGATTGTTCTAGTGGGATGTGGTGCTGTGTTTGGTTGTTCTAGTGGGCTGTGGTGCTATGTTTGGTTGTTCTAGTGGGCTGTGCTGCTTTGTTTGGTTGTTGTAGTGGAATGTGGTGTTGTGTTTGGTTGTTTTAGTGGGCTGTGGTGCTGTGTTTGGTTGTTCTAGTGGGCTGTGGTGCTGTGTTTGGTTGTTATAGTGGGTTGTGGTGCTGTGTTTGGTTGTTCTATTGGGTTGTGGTGCTGTGTTTGGTTGTTCTATTTGGTTGTGGTGCTGTGTTTGGTTGTTCTAGTGAGTTGTTGTGCTGTGTTTGGTTGTTCTAGTTGGCTGTGGTACTGTGTTTGGTTGTTCTAGTAGGTTGTTGTGCTGTGTTTGGTTGTTCTAGTGGGCTGTGGTGCTATGTTTGGTTGTTCTAGTGGGCTGTGGTGCTGTGTTTGGTTGTTCTAGTGGGCTGTGGTGCTCTGTTTGGTTGTTCTAGTGGGCGGTGGTGCTGTGTTTGGTTGTACTAGTGGGCTGTGGTGCTGTATTTGGTTGTTCTAGTTGGTTGTGGTGTTGTGTTTGGTTGTTTTAATGGGCTGTGGTGCTGTGTTTGGTTGTTCTAGTAGGTTGTGGTGCTGTGTTTGGTTGTTCTAGTGGGCTGTAGTACTGTGTTTGGTTGTTCTAGTGGGTTGTGGTGCTGTGTTTCGTAGTTCTAGTGGGCTGTGGTGCTGTGTTTGGTTGTTCTAGTTGGTTGTGGTGCTGTGTTTGGTAGTTCTAGTGGGCTGTGGTGCTGTGTTTTGTTGTTCTAGTAGGTTGTGGTGCTGTGTTTGGTAGTTCTAGTGGGCTGTGGTGCTGTGTTTGGTTGTTCTAGTTGGTTGTGGTGCTGTGTTTGGTTGTTCTAGTGAGCTGTGGTGCTTTGTTTGGTTGTTCTAGTGGGCTGTGGTGCTGTGTTTGGTTGTTCTAGTGGGCGGTGGTGCTGTGTTTGGTTGTTCTAGTGGGCTGTGGTGCTGTGTTTGGTTGTTCTAGTGGGCTGTGGTGCTGTGGTGCTGTGTTTGGTGGTTCTAGAGGACTGTGGTGCTGTGTTTGGTTGTTCTAGTGGGCTGTGGTGCTGTGTTTGGGTGTTCTAGTGGGCTGTGGGGGTGTGTTTTGTTGTTCTAGTGAACTGTGGTGCTGTTTTTATTGTTCAAGTGGACTATGGTACTGTGTTTGGTTGTTCTAGTGGGCGGTGGTTCTGTGTTTGGTTGTTCTAGTGGGTTGTGGTGCTGTGTTTGGTTGTTTTAGTTGGGTGTGGTGCTGTGTTTGGTTGCTCTAGTGGGCTGTGGTGCTGTGTTTGGTTTTTCTAGTGGGTTGTGGTGCTGTGTTTGGTTGTTTTAGTGTGCTGTGGTGCTGTGTTTAGTTGTTCTAGTGCGTTGTGGTGCTGTGTTTGGTTGTTCTAGTGGGCTGTGGTGCTATGTTTGGTGATCTAGTGTCCTCTGGTGCTTTGTTTGGTTGTTCTAGTGGGTTGGGGTGCTGTGTTTGGTAGTTCCAGTGGGCTGTGGTGCTGTGTTTGGTTGTTGTAGTGGGCTGTCCTGCTGTGTTTGGTTGTTCTAGTGTTCAGTGGTGCTATGTTTGGTTGTTTTAGTGGGATGTGGTGCTGTGTTTGGTTGTTCTAGTGCGTTGAGGTGATGTGTTTGGTTGTTCTAGTGGGTTGTGGTGCTGTGTTTGGTTGTTCTTGTGGGCTGTGGTGCTATGTTTGGTGATCTAGTGTCCTCTGGTGCTGTGTTTGGATGTTCTAGTGGGTTGTGGTGCGGTGTTTGGTTGTTCTAGTGGGTTGTGGTGCTGGGTTTGGTTGTTGTAGTGAACTGTGGTGCTTTGTTTGGTTGTTCTAGTGAACTGTGGGGCTGTGTTTGGTTGTTTTAGTGGGCTGTGGTGCTGTGTTTGGTTGTTCTAGTGGGCTGTGGTGCTGTGTTTGGTTGTTTTAGTGGGCTGTGGTGCTGTGTTTGGTTGTTCTAGTGGGCTGTGGTGCTGTGTTTAATTGTTCTAGTGGACTGTGGTGCTGTGTTTGGTTGTTTGAGTGAACTGTGGTGCTGTGTTTGGTTGTTCTAGTGGGCTGTGGTGCTATGGTGCTGTGTTTGGTTGTTCTAGTGAACTATGGTGCTGTGTTTGGTTGTTCTAGTAAACTGTGGTGCTGTGTTTGGTTGTTCTAGTGGGCTGTGGTGCTGTGTTTGGTTATTCTAGTGGGCTGTGGTGCTGTGTTTGGTTGTTTTAGTGGTTTGTGATGTTGTGTTTGGTTGTTCTAGCGGACTGTGGTGCTGTGTTTGTTTGTTCTAGTAGGATGTGTTGAAGTGTTTGGTTGTTCTAGTGGACTGTGGTGCTGTGTTTGGTTGTTCTAGTGGGCTGTGGTGCTGTGTTTGGTTGTTCTAGTGGGTTGTGGTGCTGTGTTTGGTTGTTCTAGTGGGTTGTGGTGTTGTGTTTGGTTGTTTTAGTGGGCTGTGGTGCTGTGTTTGGTTGTTCTAGTGGGTTGTGGTGTTGTGTTTGGTTGTTTTATTGGGCTGTGGTGCTGTGTTTGGTTGTTCTAGTGGGATGTGGTGCTGTGTTTGGTTGTTCTAGTGGGTTGTGGTGCTGTGTTTGGTTGTTCTATTGGGCTGTGGTGATGTGTTTGGTTGTTCTAGTGGGTTGTGGTGCTGTGTTTGGTTGTTTTAGTGGGTTGTAGTGCTGTGTTTGGTTGTTCCAGTTGGCTGTGGTACTGTGTTTGGTTGTTCTAGTAGGTTGTGGTGCTGTGTTTGGTTGTTCTAGTGGGCTGTGGTGCTGTGTTTGGTTGTTCTAGTGGGCTGTGGTGCTGTGTTTGGTTGTTCTAGTGGACTGTGGTGCTTTGTTTGGTTGTTCTAGTGGGCGGTGGTGCTGTGTTTGGTTGTTCTAGTGGGCTGTGGTGCTGTGTTTGGTTGTTCTAGTTGGTTGTGGTGTTGTGTTTGGTTGTTTTAGAGGGCTGTGGTGCTGTGTTTGGTTGTTCTAGTGGGTTGTGGTGCTGTGTTTGGTGGTTCTAGTGGGCTGTGGTGCTGTGTTTGGTTGTTCTAGTGGGTTGTGGTGCTGTGTTTGGTTGTTCTAGTGGGTTGTTGTGCTGTGTTTGGTTGTTCTAGTGGGCTGTGGTGCTGTGTTTGGTTGTACTAGTGGGTTTTGGTGCTGTGTTTGGTTGTTCTAGTGGGCTGTGGTGCTGTGTTTGGTTGTTCTATTGGGAGGTGGTGCTGTGTTTGATTGTTCTAGTGGGCTGTGGTGCTGTGTTTGGTTGTTCTAGTGGGCTGTGGTGCTGTGTTTGGTTGTTCTAGTGGGCTGTGGTGCTATGTTTGGTTGTTTTAGTGGGCTGTGGTGCTGTGTTTGGTTGTTCCAGTGGGCTGTGGTGCAGTGTTTGGTTGTTTTAGTGGGCTGTGGTGCTGTGTTTGGTTGTTCTAGTGGGCTGTGGTGCTGTGTTTTGTTGTTCTAGTGGGCTGTGGTGCTGTGTTTGGTTTTTTGAGTGAACTGTGGTTCTGTGTTTGGTTGTTCTAGTGGGCTGTGGTGCTATGGTGCTGTGTTTGGTTGTTCTAGTGAACTATGGTGCTGTGTTTGGTTGTTCTAGTGAACTGTGGTGCTGTGTTTGGTTGTTCTAGTAGACTGTGGTGCTGTGTATGGTTGTTCTAGTGAACTGTGGTGCTGTGTTCGGTTGTTCTAGTGGGCTGTGGTGCTGTGGTGCTGTGTTTGGTTATTCTAGTAGGCTGTGGTGCTGTGTTTGGTTGTTTTAGTGGTGTGTGATGCTGTGTTTGGTTGTTCTAGCGGACTGTGGTGCTGTGTTTGGTTGTTCTAGTGGGCTGTGGTGCTGTTTGGTTGTTCTAGTGAACTGTGGTGCTGTGTTTGGTTGTTCTAGTGGACTATGATGCTGTGTTTGGTTGTTCTAGTGGGTGGTTGTGCTGTGTTTGGTTCTTCTAGTGGGCTGTGGTGCTGTGTTTGATTGTTCTAGTGGGATGTGGTGCTGTGTTTGGTTGTTCTAGTGGGCTGTGGTGCTATGTTTGGTTGTTCTAGTGGGCTGTGCTGCTTTGTTTGGTTGTTGTAGTGGATTGTGGTGTTGTGTTTGGTTGTTTTAGTGGGCTGTGGTGCTGTGTTTGGTTGTTCTAGTGGGCTGTGGTGCTGTGTTTGGTTGTTATAGTGGGTTGTGGTGCTGTGTTTGGTTGTTCTATTGGGCTGTGGTGCTGTGTTTGGTTGTTCTAGTTGGTTGTGGTGCTGTTTGGTTGTTCTAGTGAGTTGTTGTGCTGTGTTTGGTTGTTCTAGTTGGCTGTGGTACTGTGTTTGGTTGTTGTAGTAGGTTGTTGTGCTGTGTTTGGTTGTTCTAGTGGGCTGTGGTGCTATGTTTGGTTGTTCTAGTGGGCTGTGGTGCTGTGTTTGGTTGTTCTAGTGGGCTGTGGTGCTTTGTTTGGTTGTTCTAGTGGGCGGTGGTGCTGTGTTTGGTTGTACTAGTGGGCTGTGGTGCTGTATTTGGTTGTTCTAGTTGGTTGTGGTGTTGTGTTTGGTTGTTTTAGTGGGCTGTGGTGCTGTGTTTGGTTGTTCTAGTGGGTTGTGGTGCTGTGTTTGGTTGTTCTAGTGGGCTGTGGTGATGGGTTTGGTTGTTCTAGTGGGATGTGGTGCTGTGTTTGGTTGTTCTAGTGGGAGGTGGTGCTGTGTTTGGTTGTTCTAGTGGGCTGTGGTGCTGTGTTTGGTTGTTCTAGTGGGCTGTGGTGCTGTGTTTGGTTGTTCTAGTGGGCGGTGGTGCTGTGTTTGGTTGTTCTAGTAGGCTGTGGTGCTGTGTTTGGTTGTTCTAGTAGACTATGGTACTGTGTTTGGTTGTTCTAGTGGGCGGTGGTGCTGTGTTTGGTTGTTCTAGTAGGCTGTGGTGCTGTGTTTGATTGTTCTAGTGGGCTGTGGTGCTGTGTTTGGTTGTTCCAGTGGCCTGTGGTGCTATGTTTGGTTGTTCTAGTGGGCTGTGGTGCTGTGTTTGGTGTTTCTAGTGGGTTGTGGTGCTGTGTTTGGTTGTTTAAGTGGGCTGTGGTGCTGTGTTTGGTTGTTCTAGTTCGCTGTGGTGCTGTGTTTGGTTGTTCTAGTGGGCTGTGGTGCTGTGTTTGGTTGTTCTAGTGGGCGGTGGTGCTATGTTTGTTTGTTCTAGTGGGCTGTGGTGCTGTGTTTGGTTGTTGTAGTGGGTTGTGGTGCTGTGTTTGGTTGTTTTAGTGGGCTGTGGTGCTGTGTTCGGTTGCTCTAGTTGGCTGTGGTGCAGTGTTTGGGTTTTCTAGTGGGTTGTGGTGCTGTGTTTGGTTGTTATTGTTGGCTGTGGTGCTGTGTTTGGTTGTTTTAGTGGGCGGTGGTGCTATGTTTGGTTGTTCTAGTGGGCTGTGGGGGTGTGTTTTGTTGTTCTAGTGAACTGTGGTGCTGTTTTTGTTGTTCTAGTGGACTATGGTACTGTGTTTGGTTGTTCTAGTGGGCGGTGGTGTTGTGTTTGGTTGTTCAAGTGGGTTGTGGTGCTGTGTTTGGTTGTTTTAGTATCTGTGGTGCTGTGTTTGGTTGCTCTAGTGGGCTGTGGTGCTGTGTTTGGTTTTTCTTGGGGTTGTGGTGCTGTGTTTGGTTGTTCTAGTGGGCTGTGGTGTTGTGTTTGGTTGTTCTAGTGGGTTGTGGTGCCGTGTTTGGTTGTTTTAGTGGGTTGTGGTGCTGTGTTTGGTTGTTCTAGTGGGTTGTTGTGCTGTGTATGGTTGTTCTAGTGGGCTGTGATGCTGTGTTTGCTTGTTCTAGTTCGTTGTGGTGCTGTGTTTGGTTGTTCTATTGGGCTGTGATGCTGTGTTTGGTTGTTCTAGTGGGCTTTGGTGCTGTGTTTGGTTGTTCTAGTAGGCGGTGGTGCTATGTTTGGTTGTTCTATTGGGCTGTGGTGCTGTGTTTGGTTGTTCTAGTGGGCTGTGGTGCTGTGTTTGGTTGTTCTAGTGGGCGGTGGTGCTGTGTTTGGTTGTTCTAGTGGGCTGTGGTGCTGTGTTTGGTTGTTCTAGTGAACTGTGGTGCTGTTTTTGTTGTTCAAGTGGACTATGGTACTGTGTTTGGTTGTTCTAGTGTACGGTGGTGCTGTGTTTGGTTGTTCTAGTGGGCTGTGGTGCTGTGTTTGGTTGTTCTAGTGGGTTGTAGTGCTGTGTTTGATTCTTCTAGTGGGTTGTTGTGCTGTGTTTGTTTGTTCTAGTTGGTTGTGGTGCTGTGTTTGGTTGTTCTAGTGGGCTGTGGTACTGTGTTTGGTTGTTCTTGTGGGCTGTGGTGCTGTGTTTGGTTGTTCTAGTGGGCAGTGGTGCTGTGTTTGGTTGTTTTAGTGGGCTGTGGTGCTGTGTTTGGTTGTTCTAGTGTGTTGCGGTGCTGTGTTTGACTGTTCTAGTGGGCTGTGGTGCTGTGTTTGGTTGTTGTAGTGGGCTGTCGTGCTGTGTTTGGTTGTTCTAGTGGACTGTGGTGCTGTGTTTGTTTGTTCTAGTGGGCTGTGGTGCTGTGTTTGGTTGTTCTAGTGGGCTGTGGTGCTGTGTTTGGTTGTTCTAGTGTGCTTTGGTGCTGTGTTTGGTTGTTCTAGTGGGTTTTGGTGCTGTGTTTGGTTGTTCTAGTGGACTGTGGTGCGGTGTTTGGTTGTTCTAGTAGGCTGTGGTGCTGTGTTTGGTTGTTCTAGTGGACTGTGGTGCTGTGTTTGGTTCTTCTAGTTGGTAGTGGGGCTGTGTTTGGTTGTTCTAGTGGGCTGTGTTGCTGTTTTTGGTTGGTCTAGTGGGCTGTGGTGCTGTATTTGGTTGTTCTAGTGAACTGTGGTGTTGTGTTTGGTTGTTCTAGAGGACTGTGGTGCTGTGTTTGGTTGTTCTAATGGGTTTTGGTGCTGTGTTTGGTTGTTTAAGTGGGTTGTGATGCGGTGTTTGGTTGTTCTAGTGGGCTGTGGTGCTGTGTTTGGTTGTTTTAGTGGGCTGTGGTGCTGTGTTTGGTTGTTCTAGTGTGTTGTGGTGCTGTGTTTGGTTGTTCTAGTGGGCTGTGGTGCTGTGTTTGGTTGTTGAAGTGGGCTGTCGTGCTGTGTTTGGTTGTTCTAGTGGGCTGTGGTGCTGTGTTTGGTTGTTTTTGTGGGCTCTGGTGCTGTGTTTGGTTGTTCTAGTGGGCTGTCGTGCTGTGTTTGGTTGTTCTAGTGGGCTCTGGTGCTGTGTTTGTTTGTTCTAGTGGGCTGTGGTGCTGTGTTTTGTTGTTCTAGTGGGCTGTGGTGCTGTGTTTGGTTGTTCTAGTGGGCTGTAGTACTGTGTTTGGTTGTTCTAGTGGGTTTTGGTGCTGTGTTTGGTTATTCTAGTGGACTGTGGTGCTGTGTTTGGTTGTTCTAGTAGGCTGTGGTGCTGTGTTTGGTTCTTCTAGTGGGTAGTGGTGCTGTGTTTGGTTGTTCTAGTGGGCTGTGGTGCTGTGTTTGGTTGTTCTAGTGGGCTGTGGTGCTGTGTTTGGTTGGTCTAGTGGGCTGTGGTGCTGTATTTGGTTGTTCTAGTGGGCGGTGGTGCTGTGTTTGGTTGTTCTAGTGAACTGTGGTGCTGTGTTTGGTTGTTCTAGTGGACTATGGTGCTGTGTTTGGTTGTTCTATTAAACTGTGGTGCTGTGTTTGGTGTTTCTAGTGGACTATGGTGCTGTGTTTGGTTGTTCTAGTGGGCTGTGGTGCTGTGTTTTGTTGTTCTAGTTGGTTGTGGTGCTGTGTTTGGTTGTTCTATTGGGCTGTGGTGCTGTGTTTGGGCGTTCTAGTGGGCTGTGGTGCTGTGTTTGGTTGTTCTAGTGGGCGGTGGTGCTGTGTTTGGTTGTTCTAGTGGTTTGTGGTGCTTTGTTTGGGTGTTCTTGTGAACTGTGGTGCTGTGTTTGGTTGTTCTAGTGGACTATGGTGCTGTGTTTGGTTGTTCTAGTGGGCTGTGGTGCTGTGTTTGGTTGTTGTAGTGGGTTGTGGTGCTGTGTTTGGTTGTTTTAGTGGGCTGTGGTGCTGTGTTCGGTTGCTCTAGTTGGCTGTGGTGCAGTGTTTGGGTTTTCTAGTGAGTTGTGGTGCTGTGTTTGGTTGTTATTGTTGGCTGTGGTGCTGTGTTTGGTTGTTCTAGTGGGCTGTGGTGCTGTGTTTGGTTGTTTTAGTGGGCGGTGGTGCTGTGTTTGGTTGTTCTAGTGGGCTGTAGGGGTGTGTTTTGTTGTTGTAGTGAACTGTGGTGCTGTTTTTGTTGTTCTAGTGGACTATGGTACTGTGTTTGGTTGTTCTAGTGGGCGGTGGTGTTGTGTTTGGTTGTTCAAGTGGGTTGTGGTGCTGTGTTTGGTTGTTTTAGTATCTGTGGTGCTGTGTTTGGTTGCTCTAGTGGGCTGTGGTGCTGTGTTTGGTTTTTCTTGGGGTTGTGGTGCTGTGTTTGGTTGTTCTAGTGGGCTGTGGTGTTGTGTTTGGTTGTTCTAGTGGGTTGTGGTGCTGTGTTTGGTTGTTTTAGTGGGTTGTGTTGCTGTGTTTGGTTGTTCTAGTGGGTTGTTGTGCTGTGTTTGGTTGTTCTAGTGGGCTGTGATGCTGTGTTTGCTTGTTCTAGTTCGTTGTGGTGCTGTGTTTGGTTGTTCTATTGGGCTGTGATGCTGTGTTTGGTTGTTCTAGTGGGCTTTGGTGCTGTGTTTGGTTGTTCTAGTAGGCGGTGGTGCTGTGTTTTGTTGTTCTAGTGGGCTGTGGTGCTGTGTTTGGTTGTTCTAGTGGACTGTGGTGCTGTGTTTGGTTGTTCTAGTGGGCGGTGGTGCTGTGTTTGGTTGTTCCAGTGGGCTGTGGTGCTGTGTTTGGTTGTTCTAGTGAACTGTGGTGCTGTTTTTGTTGTTCAAGTGGACTATGGTACTGTGTTTGGTTGTTCTAGTGTACGGTGGTGCTGTGTTTGGTTGTTCTAGTGGGCTGTGGTGCTGTGTTTGGTTGTTCTAGTGGGTTGTAGTGCTGTGTTTGATTCTTCTAGTGGGTTGTTGTGCTGTGTTTGTTTGTTCTAGTTGGTTGTGGTGCTGTGTTTGGTTGTTCTAGTGGGCTGTGGTACTGTGTTTGGTTGTTCTTGTGGGCTGTGGTGCTGTGTTTGGTTGTTCTAGTGGGCAGTGGTGCTGTGTTTGGTTGTTTTAGTGGGCTGTGGTGCTGTGTTTGGTTGTTCTAGTGTGTTGTGGCGCTGTGTTTGACTGTTCTAGTGGGCTGTGGTGCTGTGTTTGGTCGTTGTAGTGGGCTGTCGTGCTGTGTTTGGTTGTTCTAGTGGACTGTGGTGCTGTGTTTGTTTGTTCTAGCGGGCTGTGGTGCTGTGTTTGGTTGTTCTAGTGGGCTGTGGTGCTGTGTTTGGTTGTTCTAGTGTGCTTTGGTGCTGTGTTTGGTTGTTCTAGTGGGTTTTGGTGCTGTGTTTGGTTGTTCTAGTGGACTGTGGTGCGGTGTTTGGTTGTTCTAGTAGGCTGTGGTGCTGTGTTTGGTTGTTCTAGTGGACTGTGGTGCTGTGTTTGGTTCTTCTAGTTGTAGTGGTGCTGTGTTTGGTTGTTCTAGTGGGCTGTGGTGCTGTGTTTGGTTGTTCTAGTGGGCTGTGGTGCTGTTTTTGGTTGGTCTAGTGGGCTGTGGTGCTGTATTTGGTTGTTCTAGTGAACTGTGGTGTTGTGTTTGGTTGTTCTAGAGGACTGTGGTGCTGTGTTTGGTTGTTCTAATGGGTTGTGGTGCTGTGTTTGGTTGTTTAAGTGGGTTGTGATGCGGTGTTTGGTTGTTCTAGTGGGCTGTGGTGCTGTGTTTGGTTGTTTTAGTGGGCTGTGGTGCTGTGTTTGGTTGTTCTAGTGTGTTGTGGTGCTGTGTTTGGTTGTTCTAGTGGGCGGTGGTGCTGTGTTTGGTTGTTGTAGTGGGCTGTCGTGCTGTGTTTGGTTGTTCTAGTGGGCTGTGGTGCTGTGTTTGGTTGTTTTAGTGAGCTCTGGTGCTGTGTTTGGTTGTTCTAGTGGGCTGTCGTGCTGTGTTTGGTTGTTCTAGTGGGCTCTGGTGCTGTGTTTGTTTGTTCTAGTGGGCTGTGTTGCTGTGTTTTTTATTGTTCTAGTGGGCTGTGGTGCTGTGTTTGGTTGTTCTAGTGGGCTGTAGTACTGTGTTTGGTTGTTCTAGTGGGTTTTGGTGCTGTGTTTGGTTGTTCTAGTGGACTGTGGTGCTGTGTTTGGTTGATCTAGTAGGCTATGGTGCTGTGTTTGGTTGTTCTTGTGGACTGTGGTGCTGTGTTTGGTTCTTCTAGTGGGTAGTGGTGCTGTGTTTGGTTGTTCTAGTGGGCTGTGGTGCTGTGTTTGGTTGTTCTAGTGGGCTGTGGTGCTGTGTTTGGTTGGTGTAGTGGTCTGTGGTGCTGTATTTTGTTGTTCTAGTGGGCGGTGGTGCTGTGTTTGGTTGTTCTAGTGAACTGTGGTGCTGTGTTTGGTTGTTCTAGTGGACTATGGTGCTGTGTTTGGTTGTTCTATTAAACTGTGGTGCTGTGTTTGGTTGTTCTAGTGGACTATGGTGCTGTGTTTGGTTGTTCTAGTGGGCTGTGGTGCTGTGTTTTGTTGTTCTAGTTGGTTGTGGTGCTGTGTTTGGTTGTTCTATTGGGCTGTGGTGCTGTGTTTGGGCGTTCTAGTGGGCTGTGGTGCTGTGTTTGGTTGTTCTAGTGGGCGGTGGTGCTGTGTTTGGTTGTTCTAGTGGGATGTGGTGCTTTGTTTGGGTGTTCTTGTGAACTGTGGTGCTGTGTTTGGTTGTTCTAGTGGACTATGGTGCTGTGTTTGGTTGTTCTAGTGGGCTGTGGTGCTGTGTTTGGTTACTCTAGTGGGCTGTGGTGCTGTGTATGTTTTTTTCTAGTGGGTTGTGGTGCTGTGTTTGGTTGTTCTAGTGGGCTGTGGTGCTGTGTTTGGTTGTTCTAGTGGGATATGGTGCTGTGTTTGGTTGTTCTAGTGGGTTGTGGTGCTGTGTTTGGTTATTCTAGTGGGCTGTGGTGCTGTGTTTGGTTGTTCTAGTGGGCTGTGGTGCTGTGTTTGGTTGTTCTAGTGGGCTGTGGTGCTGTGTTTGGTTGTTCTAGTGGGCTGTGGTGCTGTGTTTGGTAGTTCTAGTGGACTGTGGTGCTGTGTTTGGTTGTTCTAGTGGACTATGGTGCTGTGTTTGGTTGTTCTAGTGGGCTGTGGTGCTGTGTTTTGTTGTTCTAGTTGGTTGTGGTGCTGTGTTTGGTTGTTCTATTGGGCTGTGGTGCTGTGTTTGGGCGTTCTAGTGGGCTGTGGTGCTGTGTTTGGTTGTTCTAGTGGGCTGTGGTGCTGTGTTTGTTTGTTCAAGTGGGCTGTGGTGCTGTGTTTGGTTGTTCTAGTGGACTGTGGTGCTGTGTTTGGTTGTTCTAGTGGGCTGTGGTACAGTTTTTGGTTGTTCTAGTGGGCTGTGGTACAGTTTTTGGTTGTTCTAGTTGGCTGTGGTACAGTTTTTGGTTGTTCTAGTGGGCTGTGGTACAGTGCTTGGTTGTTCTAGTTGGCTGTGGTACAGTTTTTGATTGTTCTAGTGGGCTGTGGTACAGTGCTTGGTTGTTCTAGTGGGCTGTGGTGCTGTGTTTGGTTGTTCTAGTGGACTGTGGTGCTGTGTTTGGTTGTTCTAGTGGGCTGTGGTACAGTTTTTGGTTGTTCTAGTGGGCTGTGGTACAGTTTTTGGTTGTTCTAGTTGGCTGTGGTACAGTTTTTGGTTGTTCTAGTTGGCTGTGGTACAGTTTTTGGTTGTTCTAGTGGGCTGTGGTACAGTGCTTGGTTGTTCTAGTGGGCTGTGGTACAGTGCTTGGTTGTTCTAGTGGGCTGTGGTACAGTGCTTGGTTGTTCTAGTGGGCTGTGGTACAGTGCTTGGTTGTTCTAGTGGGCTGTGGTACAGTGCTTGGTTGTTCTAGTTGGCTGTGGTACAGTGCTTGGTTGTTCTAGTTGGCTGTGGTACAGTTTTTGGTTGTTCTAGTGGGCTGTGGTACAGTGCTTGGTTGTTCTAGTGGGCTGTGGTACAGTGCTTGGTTGTTCTAGTGGGCTGTGGTACAGTTTTTGGTTGTTCTAGTGGGCTGTGGTACAGTGCTTGGTTGTTCTAGTGGGGTGTTTTGTTGTTGTTTGCTTGTTTATACAGTATAGGAACTCTTCCTGGTGTTTATTCCCTATAACATTGCCTCTCACCTTTGTGTTTGTGACAATAAAAGGCAAGTAAATCTTTTCTTGTGATCTTTTTCTTTCGTATGTGTCAAGAAGCTGCTTTACCTGTTCACGTTCATGAACAAATCCTTGGTCAAGGACCAACATGGTTGTGGTGGGGGTTGTTCACTTGTGTTAGGCTTACGGCAGAGGTTGACACGGGCCTGTGTGTCCTAGAGACACAGAACACTGTGTCATGTGTCCAACTCTCTAGGACACTGTGCCATGTGCCCTACTCTCTAGGACACTGTGCCATGTGCCCTACTCCCTAGGACACTGTGTCATGTGTCCAACTCTCTAGGACACTGTGTCATGTGTCCTACTCTCTAGGACACTGTGCCATGTGCCCTACTCCCTAGGACACTGTGTCATGTGTCCTACTCTCTAGGACACTGTGTCATGTGTCCTACTCTCTAGGACACTGTGCCATGTGCCCTACTCCCTAGGACACTGTGTCATGTGTCCTACTCTCTAGGACACTGTGCCATGTGCCCTACTCCCTAGGACACTGTGTCATGTGTCCTACTCTCTAGGACACTGTGTCATGTGTCCTACTCTCTAGGACACTGTGCCATGTGCCCTACTCCCTAGGACACTGTGTCATGTGTCCTACTCTCTAGGACACTGTGCCATGTGCCCTACTCTCTAGGACACTGTGTCATGTGTCCTACTCTCTAGGACACTGTGTCATGTGTCCTACTCTCTAGGACACTGCCATGTGCCCTACTCCCTAGGACACTGTGTCATGTGTCCTACTCTCTAGGACACTGTGCCATGTGCCCTACTCTCTAGGACACTGTGTCATGTGCCCTACTCCCTAGGACACTGTGTCATGTGTCCTACTCGCTAGGACACTGTGCCATGTGCCCTACTCCCTAGGACACTGTGTCATGTGTCCTACTCTCTAGGACACTGTGTCATGTGTCCTACTCTCTAGGACACTGTGTCATGTGCCCTACTCCCTAGGACACTGTGTCATGTGTCCTACTCTCTAGGACACTGTGCCATGTGCCCTACTCTCTAGGACACTGTGCCATGTGCCCTACTCCCTAGGACACTGTGTCATGTGTCCTACTCTCTAGGACACTGTGCCATATGCCCTACTCCCTAGGACACTGTGTCATGTGTCCTACTCGCTAGGACACTGTGCCATGTGCCCTACTCTCTAGGACACTGTGTCATGTGTCCTACTCTCTAGGACACTGTGCCATGTGCCCTACTCTCTAGGACACTGTGTCATTTGTCCTACTCTCTAGGACACATGGTAGGATAATGCCTCTTTTAGGATTTATCGTACCGATATTCTGCTGATATAGCTGTGTCTACATGTGTCCTGTGTCCTGGCTGTGTCCACCTGTGTCCTGTGCTGGCTGTGTCCACCTGTGTCCTGTGCTGGTTGTGTCTACATGTGTCCTGTGCTGGCTGTGCCACCTGTGTCCTTTGCTGGCAGTGTCCACCTGTGTCCTGTACTGGCTGTGTCCACCTGTGTCCTGTGCTGGCTGTGTACACCTGTGTCCTGTGCTGGCTGTGGACACCTGTGTCCTGTGCTGGCTGTGTCCACCTGTGTCCTGTGCTGGCGGCTGTGTCTACCTGTGTCCTGTGCTGACTGTGTCCGCCTGTGTCCTGTGCTGGCTGTGTCCACCTGTGTCTTGTGCTGGCGGCTGTGTCTACCTGTGTCCCGTGCTGGCTGTGTCCACCTGTGTCCTGTGCTGAAAGTGTCCACCTGTGTCCTGTGCTGGCTGTGTCCACCTGTGTCCTGGCTGTGTCCACCTGTGTCCTGTGCTGGCTGTGTCCACCTGTGTCCTGGCTGTGTCCACCTGTGTTCTCTGCTGGCTGTGTCTCCCCCGTGTCCTGGCTGTGTCCACCTGGGTCCTGTGCTGGGTGTGTCCACCTGTGTCCTGTGCTGGCTGTGTTCACCTGTGTCCGGTGCTAGCTGTGTCCACCTGTGTCCGGTTCTGGCTGTGTTCACCTGTGTCCTGGCTGTGTAAACCTGTGACCTGTGCTGGCTGTGTCCGCCTGTGTCCTGTGCTGGCTGTGTTCACCTGTGTCCTGTGCTGGCTGTGTCCACCTGTGTCCTGGCTGTGTCCACCTGTGTCCTGGCTGTGTCCACCTGTGTTCTCTGCTGGCTGTGTCCACCCGTGTCCTGGCTGTGTCCACCTGGGTCCTGTGCTGGGTGTGTCCACCTGTGTCCTGTGCTGGCTGTGTCCACCTGTGTCCTGTGCTGGCTGTGTCCACCTGTGTCCTGTGCTGGCTATGTCCACCTGTGTCCGGTGCTGGCTGTGTCCACCTATGTCCTGTGCTGGCTGTGTCCATCTGTGTCCGGTGCTAGCTGTGTCCACCTGTGTCCTGTGCTGGCTATGTCCACCTGTGTCCTGTGCTGGCTGTGTCCACCTGTGTCCTAGCTGTGTCCACCTGTGTCCTGTGCTGGCTGTGTCCACCTGTGTCCTAGCTGTGTCCACCTGTGTCCTGTGCTGGCTGCGTCCACCTGTGTCCTGAACAGTACACAGGGAACCCGTAATGTTATATATGTATCAATATGGACAAGACTCAATAACGATAAGGTGAGATTGAGTCTCTTTTCCATGCATAGAAAAAACATAATTTTGTAAATGCTGTTTATAAAAATTCTTATCTATAGCTGAAGTTATGACCTTACAGGGTTGTGAAGGTGGGTGTTGTGATTTTATATATATATATATATATATATATATATATATATATATATATATATATATATATATATATATGTATATTTATATATTATGTATATATATATGTATGTATATATATATATATATATATATATATATATATATATATATATATATATATATATATATATATATATATATATATGTATATGTATATATTATGTATATATATATGTATGTATATATATATATATATATATATATATATATATATATATATATCGAACCTAATAGCCAGAACGCACTTCTCAGCCTACTATGCAAGTCCCGATTTGCCTAGTAAGCCAAGTTTTCATGAATTAATTGTTTTTCGTCTACCTAACCTAACTTTTTCGGCTACCTAACCTAACCTTACCTATAAAGATAGGTTAGGTTAGGTTAGGTAGGGTTGGTTAGGTTCGGTCATATATCTACGTTAATTTTAACTCCAATAAAAAAAAATTGACCTCATACATAATGAAATGGGTAGCTTTATCATTTCATAAAAAAAAATTAGAGAAAATATATTAATTCAGGAAAACTTGGCTTATTAGGCAAATCGGGCCTTGCATAGTAAGCCGAGAAGTGCGTTCTGGCTACTAGGTACGACATATATATATATATATATATATATATATATATATATATATATATATATATATATATATATATATATATATTTATATATATATATATATATTGTGACAATAATCTCCTTCAAGAGATTGAGCCTGCTCTTCCCTCCACAAATACGTCGTTACATCTATATAAAACTACTATGGAAGAAATGTCCAACAATGACAACAACACCAGCAAGGTTTGCCAGAGCGCAAAACGCATGCAGCCAGGGACACCTGCTCAGACTCAAACCGCCAAACTACCCGTCTTGCTGCCGGCTCCTCGCTGATTGGTCGCCGGTCTGGCTGCAACTGCACTCGCCCACCATACTACTTGATGTCTGGGGCCGCCACGACCTCAGTCCTCAGAATATTCAGTGCTTTCACACAGTTAACACTTCTCCCTGCTAGACGTAAGCTTTGGCGTACGTGTACTAAGAGAGGTGATAGCTTAAAGCCGATATTCCCGCACCTCTCATTTTTTGTATATTGCACTTCTTGTTATTTTGCTCACTTGTCTTAACGTAACTTTTCATTGTGTCATTTAATTATTCTTATTATTTTGATTGATTGATTTTATTATACGAATTTGTAAGTCCATTTTATTCATGTTTTGATTTATTTAACGTAATTAAAATTCCATTGTTAAAGTTTACTTGTGTTTTGTGTGTCTTCTCCTTACCTTACCACAGACGAAGTTCCAGATTTTCTATTTTTTTTTATACTATGTGACGAGGCCATACCCCTAGCTTTGAACAGCCGAACACCAACGCGTTACCGTCACATATTATATGGGGGCCTGTCCGGGATCTTTAACAATTAAAGTTAAGTAAAAGATGTTAAATGATTAAATTAAATCAAGGGCGCAGGAAATCTTGTACCCGGTACTCATGTAAGAGGATAAGGGCAAGAAAATCCTACTAACAAATGAAACAGAGTTTCGAAAACAAATGAAACAGTAAATTGCCTCAAAAGTAAAATTGGTAGTCCAAGGATGTAGGCATACCTTGCCAAGTCTCTATAGGACATAAAACAAGTTTTTCCTACTGAATTTAATATGATACTTACAGAATTAGCGAACTTTTGTGCTCTGAAAAAGTAAGCTAATTCCCTACCGTTGTATGTATCATCATCTCTGACTGACGTGTAGGGGTGCGAGGTGTCAACTGGTGACGAGAACTGCTGCTGAGGTCCCAATTCAGCAACTAAAGTTCGAGCTAGAGGAACTATGGCCCTCTTTGTCCTCCTACAGTCAGATTGCAGAAGATTGGGTACTCTTGACCCGGGGCAGACCACAGTACCAGGGTACCAATATGATGATCTGTCAAAATGAGAAATATCCAAGGGACAAAGATGGTAAACACGAGTAATAACACGGAGGGAGAGATGACCAATTAAGAGTATGACTGCGGCCTACAGTCACCACGTAATCCAAAGTTGTCTCACCTTCACTATATGTTACTCTCGTAATGCACAATACACCGCACCATATAAAAAATGAAATTGAATATGAAAAATAGTAAAGCTACGTTAACAAAGTTAAATACGCTTACCATAAATTACCACTTGGCACCAGTACCTGAGTGAAGCTCCTAGGACAGGCCACCATATAATATGTGACGAGGCCATACCCCTAGCTTTGAACAGCCGAACACCAACGCGTTACCGTCACAATATATATATATATATATATATATATATATATATATATATATATATATATATATATATATATATATATATATATATATATATATATATATGTCGTACCTAGTAGCCAGAACGCACTTCTCAGCCTACTACGCAAGGCCCGATTTGCCTAAAAAGCCTAGTTTTCATGAATTAATTGTTTTTCGAGTACCTAACCTACCTAACCTAACCTAACCTAACTTTTTTGGCTACCTAACCTAACCTAACTTATAGAGATAGGTTAGGTTAGGTTAGGTAGGGTTGGTTAGGTTCGGTCATATATCTACGTTAGTTTTAACTCCAATAAAAAAAATTGACCTCATGCATAATGAAATGGGTAGCTTTATCATTTCATAAGAAAAAAATTAGAGAAAATATATTATTTCAGGAAAACTTGGCTTATTAGCCAAATTGGGCCTTGCATAGTAGGCTGAGAAGTGCGTTCTGGCTACTAGGTACGACATATATATATATATATATATATATATATATATATATATATATATATATATATATATATATATATCCAATTGACGATCACAAAACACTGATCATTTTATGCGGAAAATCCACAGAGAAATATGAAATGAGGTGAACGTTTCGGCTTTGTTAAAGCCTTTGTCAACACCAGACTCAAATATATGAAATATAAATATATATTATATATATATATATATATATATCGTACCTTCATATAGATATATGAAATTGGGAAGAGTTTACAATATCCTAAGAGGTTTTTGGATTTCTCGTTTGTACAAGCCAAGCGTACGTTTTATAATCACGTCCCTAAGGCGAAACCAAAAATTATTAACTCATTGTTGGTACCTTATGCGAGTGGACTTGAAAAATTGTCTCTGATTTTTAAGAAACTTAATATAAATTTGGTGTTCACTAATAGTACGATCAAATCCAATTTAATAAAAAACTCCCCTGATACAGCAGGTTGTGTGTATTCGATTCCCTGCAATGATTGTGATTCTGTGTACCTTGGACAAACAGGAAAGTCCTTACAATTGCGGTTGTCACAACATGCTTATGGTATTAGAACTGCCCAAACGTCTAATGCATTGTATCTACATACGAGTTTATGCGATCACAATATTAACTGGAATGGGGCAAAAAGCATTACCAATTGTGGGGATTTCGTGGAACGGAATTTGATTGAGTCTGCTCTAATCAGTCAGTGTCCAAATCTTCTTAATGTTAGTACTGGAATGTTCAAACTTGATCCATTTTTAAGTTATAATATTGCACAACAGTTTAAGAAACAACTCTGATAGAGAGGCTTACAATGTCTCATTATAATTGTATATTCATATATTGTGTGTTCATGAGGCTTTTCTTTAATCTTTCATCCTTATTCTCTGACCGCTTAATCCTCTTTGACCATTCTAAGCTAAGCTATACCTGTTTTTGGTTAATTATACCTGACCAACCCTAGGGATGGGTTGGTCAGGTGTCGGCCTATATATCCTCCCCCTTCTCCCTTCTCCTTAGTCAGTCTGGTGTTGACAAAGGCTTTAACAAAGCCGAAACGTTCACCTCATTTCATATTTCTCTGTGGATTTTCCGCATAAAATGATCAGTGTTTTGTGATCGTCAATTGCATATATATATATATATATATATATATATATATATATATATATATATATATATATATATATATATATATGTATATATATATATATATATATATATATATATATATATATATATATATATGTATATATATATATATATATATATATATATATATATATATATATATATATATATATATATAGTGGTAGTGACCTTCTTAAGAAGGTCACTACCAAAGATACCTTACAAGCAGAACTTATTGCAGAAGGAGGAAAGAATCGAGGCAACTACAGAAGCACCATACTGTCCCCCGAGCTTAAAGCGGCAGCTAAAAGCCTTCGTGAGAACAAGGAGATAGTTGTCAGGAGAGGTGACAAGTCGCCAATATATGTCATTCTTAAAAAAGACGAATATCTGGCGAAAATGAACATCATACTCTCTGACCAAACTAAGTTCCAAAGGGTAACGAAGGACACTACAGCCGAATTAAAAGCAAAGGTCAACAAACTGATCGAAACTGTGAACGCCAAGAAATCCGGACTCCACCTGCCAAAGATCATTGGGGAATATAAACCTGGATATGCGTATGGAAATGTCAAGACGCACAAGCCTGGAAACCCACTTCGGCCAATCATTAGCCAGATACCCACACCCACGTACAGACTGGCGAAGCGACTCAACGGCCTGCTGACTCCTTATGTTCCTTGCGCCTTCAGCCTGAAGTCTCCAAAGGAATTTGTTGACTTACTGCGGGGCACACGGGCCACAGGGATAAGAGCCTCGTTGGACGTAGAATCGCTGTTTACCAACGTACCTGTGGACGAGACAATCGGAATGATAGCCGACAGAGTGTATCGTGATCCAGCCTGTGCTCCTCTTGACATACCAGAAAATATTCTGAGGAAACTACTCCAAGCTTGTACTAAAGAGGCACCCTTCTTGAGCCCGGATGGGCACATGTATAAGCAAGTAGATGGGGTCGCCATGGGTTCTCCCCTAGGTGTCCTGTTTGCAAACTTCTACATGGGTACCATCGAGCAAAAAGTCTTAGTCGACATGAACTTGAAACCGGCCATATACTGCAGGTATGTTGACGACATTTTTACACAGGTACCTGATGTCAGACATCTGCAGGAGCTGAAGGAGGCATTTGAGCAGAGTTCCGTGCTGCGTTTCACTTACGAGATGGAAAAGGATGGGAAGCTGCCCTTTCTAGATGTAACAGTCATGGAAAAGGGCGGAGGTTTCCACACTGCAGTCTACACTAAGGAAACAAACATAGGAATGTGCCTAAATGCCAACAGCGACTGCCCAGACAGGTACAAGAGGAGTGTTGTTAACGCATATGTCGACCGTGCTCTCAGCCACAGCTCAGAATGGAAGCAAGTCGACGAAGAACTCTGTAGGGTAAGGCAGGTCCTAGTCAATAACGGCTTCTCCAATGGTTTCGTCGAAGACATCATAAGAAGGAAAGTGAAAAGCCATGCAACCTCTGAAGAGACAACTAACACAACACCTATACCCCCTATTAGACTATTTTACAGGAACTTCTTTTCCACAGCTCATAAAACGGAGGAAAGGGTCCTGAGAGATATTGTTAATAGAAACGTTATCCCTACAGACAAAAATCAGAGGATACAACTGACGATTTACTATAAAACCAGAAAAACGGCCAGCCTACTCATGAGAAACTCTCCAGACACAAAACAGAACGCTTTAAAAGAGACTAACGTCGTCTATGCCTTCAAATGCCCACTTGGGGACTGTAAGCTCCAAAAAAAACAGTATATAGGCAAGACAACAACATCTCTTTCTAGGCGTTTAACGATGCATAAGCAACAGGGCTCCATTAAGGAACATATAATCTCTTCCCACAACCAAACCATCGCCAGAGAAATCCTAGTAAACAACACAGAAATCATCGATAGATACAGCGATAGCAGGTGGCTTGACGTTTGCGAGGCACTACACATCAAGAAGTCAACACCAGCAATCAACAGCCAATTATTGCACAACTATATTCTACCCACCTCAAGACTCCGCTCCAATATAGAAGCATCAAGAAATATGGACCAATAGGCTTTCTACAAACACTTCTATTCAATATCCATTGTTTCGTGTTCTGTCTTGTGTTGATGAAATTAATACCCTATTAATACTCTTGTTCTGTCTTGTGTTGATGAAATTAATAGCCTATTAATACCACATTTTGTTCTGTCTTGTGTTAATGCCACATCACCCCTTCCACCTCACTCAAATGTAGATATAAAATCGGAGATACGTAAGTTCTATTCAGTTGTGTATTTGTGAACTAAAGTCTTTGAAAATGTAATAAGTTTTACGAAACGCGCCCGTGTCGCGTCAGACTAGAAATAAAAATGAATTTTGGAGAATTGATTTTTGATTTACCTCCAACAGTGAAGCGTAATGTACGAAAGATTGAGAAAATTCGTGTTAGAATTATTAATCTTACTTTTTCGGTCATATTTAATAATATATGTCTACAGGAAAGACTGCTACCAAAATATACTAATATATATATATATATATATATATATATATATATATATATATATATATATATATATATATATATATATATATATATACATATATATATATATATATATATATATATATATATATATATATACATATATATATATATATACATATATATATATATATATATATATGTATATATATATATATATATATATATATATATATATATATATATATATATATATATATATATATATATATATATATATATATATATATTATTAAATATGACCGAAATATATATTATTAAATATGATATATATATATATTAGACGTTACTGCAATATTGATCAACTGTTTCGACTAACAACGTATAGGAATTCAAATTGAGTTTCTTACTCCTGATGCATCTGTTCACCCTGGGGGAAGTCAGCTGATGACCTGAAGACGACCTTAATAAGCTTTATTTCAGACTTCCTGATATTAAAGTTTATTTAGCAATATGTTTTAAAAATTAACTTTACCAAAGAAGAAATCAACTGTGATTATCATGAGATTGTATTTCGTGATTGTATCTTCTTACTGTATTACATGATCACATCCCATGATTCTATCCCATTATTGTATCCTATAATTGTATCCCATAAATATATCCCATGATTGTCGCCCATGAGTAGGACCAAAATTGTCAAATTCATATAATAATAAAATTACAATGCAATTGTATTTTTTTTACATGAAGTAAAAATACATTTTTGGTAACATCCACATCTTTGTAAATTTTAATATGAATTTTAATGGTAAAAATATGCCTAAATATTTTTTTTTTCCTAAAAATCACTGATTTCAAGAAGATTTTATATTTTTTTCTGCCTACAAATCACATATTTTAATAATATTTGATATATATATTTTTTTTACCTAAAAATCACCGATTTTAGTAAGATTTTATATATTTTTTTTACCTAAAAATCGCCAATTTTATTAAGATTTTATAAAAAAAATATTTAACTAAAAATCACTGACTTTAGTAAGATTATATATTTTTTTTAAGTAAAAATCCGAGATTTTAGTAAAATTTTATATATATTTTTTTACCTAAAAATCACCGATTTTAATAAGATTTCATATATATCCCCCCCCCCTAAACAGAGTTTTCTTGAGCCAAGAGCTAATTGGCTGGTTAAAGAAACACTGTTGATTCAAGTAACAATTTATTACATGATAACTGTACAGAAGATAGGCCTATGGAGAGTATTGACTCAAGAGGCCAGCCTAAGTTCACTCAATACAATGAATACATTACACTTATAATTGTATGTATAAGTATGCACCAGTATGTATTGTATGTGTAAATATACAACAGTATACATTAGTACTCTCTGTATTAATGCCCTCCAAGACTAAGCCCTACACACATACATACAATCACTAACAACCACATTGAAGTGACCTAACGACTCTGGTTATCAAAACAATCACTCACATATGTACACCAGATATGTTAAGGCGATATGTACTTCCCAGGTCAAGGGTCATCACCTCTTACGAAACATCTACATCTTTCGACAAGCAAGATTGTCTTGTTTACGTTTCTTAAACAATTTCTGAGAGCCCCGAGCCACTACGGGGGATTGTTTATACTTATATTAACCTCAGAGTGTGAAGTATTGACCCCTAAGTCAATATTATTGATGACAGATGTAGTGATTTTTTAGTGGATATGTAAAGTATTGATGAGTCCTTTGTCCCTGGATGAATAGTGACCATTGTTGACCTGTGAATGGTTAGTGGTCACTACTGTAACGAGTGGATAGTGACCACTATAGTTCAGGGAAGGTCAATACCTTTGGTCAACCAGGGATTGGTGCCCATTGGAGATCAGGAACGGTCATAACAACATGTCATCCTGCGAATATTGTCCAGAATAGTTACCTCAGATTATTCCGTGGATTTGTGACCCCCTACGGGGTCATGAGAGGTCATTACAACGCAGCACTGTAAGGATGAGGTCGTGAAGGGTTATTACCACAGGTCAGCAGGGGAGTGATGACCCCTACGGGACAGGAGAGGTCAATACTGCCCAGCACTGTAAGGGTGAGGTTGTGGGGGTTATTACAACAGGTCAGCAGGGGAGTGTTGACCCCTACGGGACAGGAGAGGTCAATACTGCCCAGCACTGTAAGGGTGAGGTTGTGGGGTTATTACAACAGGTCAGCAGGGGAGTGATGACCCCTACGGGACAGGAGAGGTCAATACTGCCCAGCACTGTAAGGGTGAGGTTGTGGGGGTTATTACAACAGGTCAGCAGGGGAGTGATGACCCCTACGGGACAGGAGAGGTCAATACTGCCCAGCACTGTAAGGGTGAGGTTGTGGGGGTTATTACAACAGGTCAGCAGGGGAGTGATGACCCCAACGGGACAGGAGAGGTCAATACTGCCCAGTACTGTAAGGGTGAGGTTGTGGGGGTTATTACAACAGGTCTGCAGGGGAGTGTTGACCCCTACGGGACAGGAGAGGTCAATACTGCCCAGTACTGTAAGGGTGAGGTTGTGGGGGTTATTACAACAGGTCTGCAGGGGAGTGATGACCGCTGTGGGTAAGAAGGGCGCGGCATAGAACCGCCTCCATGCTTGCGGTCCGTCCCTTGAGGAGCCAAGCCGCAGCCGCAGCCGCCCACACGCCGCAGGCTAGGCCTAGGGCTAGCAGCGGCAGGTGCAGGAGCAGCAGGATATTGGCTAGGATGGCTAGGAGCGGCAGGATAGGCGTGGTTGTGGTGGTGGTTGTGAGCGGTGGATGACGCGGTTGTAGCCACAACCCCACACAACACACAACACACCCGCAGGCGCAGAGCCCCACGCCCGCCCACGCCCACACGCCTATATCCAGTTCCCTAGAGCCCCGAACCACGCCCACGCCCGCGACGCAGTTGACTATGAAGGTGGCCAATAGGAACCTTGCGGTCCGCCAGGACGCCCACGTGGGCGGCGTGGGCGGCTCGGAGATAGCTGAGGCCCAAGAGCCTCCCGCCCACTCTACGGTGACGTGACGGGGCTCCATATCGTCGCATGCGGCGAGGCTGCTACTGCGGGAGAGAGCCGCAGGCGGCGTGTCGCAAGAAGCAGGGGGAGAGTCTGGCCGATACCTGCGGGCCAAGACAGCCGCAGCCCCTGCCACGCCCGCACCCACGCTCCCTGCACCTGCGGCCCGCAGCAGCACCCACGACGAGCAAACTGCGGCAATAACCACAGCTGCGGCGCCGCAGAGGAGCGCGGCAAGCCAGGGCGTCCTTGTGTGTCGAGACACGTAGCCAAGACACCTGGGGGCCAGCCCGTCGCAGGCCAGCCTGTGGGCCAGGCGGGATCCGGTCAAAAGCCCGCCCAAAACCCCCGCCCACAGCCCCACCACCGCGCCCACGCCCACCACCGCCCGCATGCCCAGCAGAGACGCCCCTGGATACAGCTGAAGGAGCGGCGCCGTAGAGGAGAGGCTGGAGGAAGCCAAAGTGACAGCTACAGCCGCTGGGAAGAGCACCAGAAGCGCCGCTACGCCCACACCCACGCCCACACAGGTGTGAGAGTATCGCCCACACTCGCCACCCAGCAGGCCGGCGTGGTGGGCGCCGCCCATACTCGCGCTAAACATAGCAGCGCCGGAGATAACCTGTAAGGAAAACACTCTGTTAGTCCGCTAAACATAGCAGCGCCGCACATATCCTGTGAGGAGAAACACTCTGTTAGTCCGCTAAACATAGCAGCGCCGCACATAACCTGTGAGGAGAAACACTCTGGTAGTCCGCTAAACATAGCAGCGCCGCACATATCCTGTGAGGAGAAACTGTTAGTCCGCTAAACATAGCAGCGCCGCACATAACCTGTAAGGAGAAACACTCTGGTAGTCCGCTAAACATAGCAGCGCCGCACATAACCTGTAAGGAGAAACACTCTGGTAGTCCGCTAAACATAGCAGCGCCGCACATAACCTGTGAGGAGAAACACTCTGGTAGTCCGCTAAACATAGCAGCGCCGCACATATCCTGTGAGGAGAAACACTCTGGTAGTCCGCTAAACATAGCAGCGCCGCACATAACCTGTGAGGAGAAACACTCTGGTAGTCCGCTAAACATAGCAGCGCCGCACATATCCTGTGAGGAGAAACACTCTGGTAGTCCGCTAAACATAGCAGCGCCGCACATATCCTGTGAGGAGAAACTGTTAGTCCGCTAAACATAGCAGCGCCGCACATAACCTGTGAGGAGAAACACTCTAGTAGTCCGCTAAACATAGCAGCGCCGCACATATCCTGTGAGGAGAAACACACTGTTTTTCTAATCTTTCTGGCCTGGTTGGTAGAGCGACTGGCTTCAGTATCATAGGGTTGAAGTTCTATCCTCTCTATCCATGGCTCCTATCCATGCAGTGGGTCAGGTCTTATACCACAGCTTCTATCCTGCCCTCATACACCAGCACCTATCCTGCCCTCATACCCCAGTCCCTATCCTGCCCTCATACCCCAGCTCCAATCCTGCCCTCATACCCCAGCCCCTATCCTGCCCTCATACCTCAGCTCCTATCCTGACCATATAACAAAGCTCCTATCCTGCCCATATAACAAAGTTCCTATCCTGCTCTCATACCCCAGTTTCTATCCTGCCCTCATACCCCAGTTCCTATCCTGCACTCATACCCCAGTTCCTATCCTGCCCTCATACCCCAGCTTCTATCCTGCCCTCATACCCCAGCCCCTATCCTGCCCTTATACACAAGCTCCTATCCTGCCCATATACCAAAACTCCTATCCTGCCCTTATACCCCAGCCCCTATCCTGCCCTCATACCCCAGGTCCTATCCTGCTCTCATACCACAGATCCTATCCTGCCCTCATACCCCAGCCCCTATCCTGCCCTCATACCCCGGCTCTTATCCTGTCCTCATACCCCAGCTCCTCTCCTACCCTCATGCCCAACTCCTATCCAGTCCTCATACTCCAGCTCCTATCCTGCCTCATACCCAAGCTCCTATCCTGACTTCATTCCCCAGTTCATGTCCTGCCCTTATATCCCAGCTCCTATCCTGCCCTCATACCTTAGGTCCTATCCTGCTCTCATACACCAGCTCCTATCCTGCCCTCATATCCCAGCTCCTATCCTGCCCTCATATCCCAGCATATCCCCCAGGTTAAAAAAAAAAAAAAAAATACCAGCTCCTATCCTGCCCTCATACCCCAGCTGCTATCCTGCCCTCATAACCCAGCTCCTATCGTTCCCTCATACCCCAGCTCCTATCCTGCCCTCATACTCCAGCACCTATCCTGCCCTCATATCCAAGCTCCTATCCTGCCCTCATACCCTCAGTTCCTATCCTACCCTCGTTCCCCAGCTCCTATCCTGCCCTCATACCCCAGCACCTATCCTGCCCTCATACCCCAGCTCCTATCCTTCCCTCATACCCCAGCTCCTATTCTGCCCTCATACTCCAGCACCTATCCTGCCCTCATATCCAAGCTCCTATCTTGCCCTCATACCCTCAGTTCCTATCCTACCCTCGTTCCCCAGCTCCTATCCTGCCCTCATATCCAAGCTCCTATCCAGCCCATATTCCCCAGCTCCTATCCTGCCCTCATACCCCAGCTCCTATCCTGCCCTTATACCCCAGGTCCTATCCTGCACTCATACCCCAGCTTCTATCCTGTCATCACACCCCTGCACCTATCCTGCCCTCATACCACAGCACCTATTCTGCATCTTACCCCAGCTCCAATCCTGCCCTCATACCACAGCTCCTATCCTGCCCTCATACCACAGATCCTATCCTGCCCTTTTACCCCAGCACCTATCCTGTCCTCATACCCCAGCTCCTAACCTGCCCTTTTACCCCAGCACCTAACCTGCCCTCATATCCTCAGCTCCTATCCTGCCCTCATACCACTGCTTCTATCCTGCCCTCATACCACAGATCCTATCCTGCCCTTTTACCCCAGCACCTATCCTGTCCTCATACCCCAGCTCCTAACCTACCCTTTTACCCCAGCACCTATCCTGTCCTCATACCCCAGCTCCTAACCTGCCCTCATATCCTCAGCTCCTATCCTGCCCTCATACCACTGTTCTATCCTGCCCTCATAACCCAGCTCCTATCCTGCCCTTATACTCTCACCTCCTATCCAGCCCCCATACCCTCTATCCTTCCCTCATACCCTAGCTCTTTTCCTGCCCTCATACCACAGCACCTATTCTGCATCTTACCCCAGTTCCTATCCTGCCTTCATTCCCCAGCTCCTATCTTGCCCTCATACCCCAGTTCCTATCCTTCCTTCATTCCCCAGCTCCTAACCTGCCCTCATACCCTCAGCTCCTATCCTGCCCTCATACCCCTGCTCCTATCCTCCCCTCATACCCTAGCTCCTAGCCCTGCCCTCATACCCCAGTTCCTATCCTGTCTTAATTCCCCAGCTCCTGTCCTGCCCTCATATCCAAGCTCCTATCCTGCCCTCATACCCTTTTACAAATGCTGAATAGTCATTTTGATAAACCACTTTTTCCTCATAAATTACTCATTCTCCTGAGTAATGAGAATTACCTATTCTCCATTCCCCATTTCTCCTCATAATTACCCATCTCCTCACACTCTTCACCATAGTGATGGCGTATTCGGGGTCGTTAGACCAGAATGACCTTGTTAACAATGTTTTTTATGAGATCAAATACTTGTATTAATAATAATATTATTGATCAATTTAGGTTCAGCACCATAGGTTAGAGCCCATCGAACATGGCTGGGATATGAGGACAAGGAGCTGGGATATGAGGACAAGAAGCTGGGATATGAGGACAAGGAGCTGGGATATGAGGACAAGGAGCTGGGATATGAGGACAAGGAGCGGGGATATGAGGACAAGGAGCTGGGATATGAGGACAAGGAGCTGCGATATGAGGACAAGGAGCTGGGATATGAGGACAAGGAGCTGGGATATGAGGACAAGGAGCTGGGATATGAGGACAAGGAGCTAGGATATGAGGACAAGGAGCTGGGATATGAGGACAAGGAGCTGGGATATGATGACAAGGAGCTGGGATATGAGGACAAGGAGCTGGAATATGAGGACAAGGAGCTGGGATATGAGGACAAGGAGCTGGGATATGAGGACAAGGAGCTGGGATATGAGGACAAGGAGCTGGGATATGAAGACAAGGAGCTGGGATATGAGGACAAGGAGCTGGAATATGAGGACAAGGAGCTGGGATATGAGGACAAGCAGCTGGGATATGAGGACAAGGAGCTGGGATATGAGAACAAGGACCTGGGATATGAGGACAATGAGCTGGGATATGAGAACAAAGAGCTGGGATATGAGGACAAAGAGCTAGGATATGAGGACAAGAAGATGGGATATGGGGAAAAGGAGCTGGAATATGAGGACAAGGAGCTGGGATAAGAGGACAAGGAGCTAGGATATGAGGACAATGAGCTGGAATATGAGGCCAAGGAGCGGGATATGAGGACAAGGAGCTGGGATATGAGAACAAGGAGCTGGGATATGAGGACAAGGAGCTGGGATATGAGAAAAGGAGCTGGGATATGAGGACAAGGAGCTGGGATATGAGGACAAGGAGCTGGAATATGAGAACAAGGAGCTGGGATATGAGGACAAGGAGCTGGGATATGAGAAAAGGAGCTGGGATATGAGGACAAGGAGCTGGGATATGAGGACAAGGAGCTGGGATGTGAGGACAAGAAGCTGGGATGTGAGGACAAGGAGCTGGGATATAAGGAACAGAATCTGGGATATGAGAACAAGGAGCTGGGATATGAGGACAAGGAGCAGGAATATGAGGACAAGGAGCTGGGATGTAAGGACAAGAATCTGGGATATGAGAACAAGGAGATGGGATATGAGGACAAGGAGCTGGGATATGAGGACAAGGTTCTGGGATATAAGGACAAGGAGCTGGGATATGAGGACAAGGAGCTGGGATATGAGGGCAAGGAGCTGGGATATGAGGACAAGGAGCTGGGATATGAGGACAAGGAGCTGGGATATGAGGACAAGGTTCTGGGATATGAAGACAAGGAGCTGGGATATGAGGACAAGGAGCTGGAATATGAGGACAAGGAGCTGGGATATGAGGACAAGGAGCTTTGATATGAGGACAAGGAGCTGGGATATGAGGCCAAGGAGCTGGGATATGAGGACAAGGTGCTGGGATATGAGGACAAGGAGCTGGGATATGAAGACAAGGAGCTGGGATATGAGGACAAGGAGCTGGAATATGAGGACAAGGAGCAGGGATATGAGGACAAGGAGCTGGGATATGAGGACAAGGAGCTGGACTATGAGGACAAGGAGCTGGGATATGAGAACAAGGAGCTGGGATATGAGGACAAGGAGCTGGGATATGAGAAAAGGAGCTGGGATATGAGGACAAGGAGCTGGGATATGAGGACAAGGAGCTGGGATGTGAGGACAAGAAGCTGGGATGTGAGGACAAGGAGCTGGGATATGAGGAAAAGAATCTGGGATATGAGAACAAGGCGCTGGGATATGAGGACAAGGAGCAGGAATATGAGGATAAGGAGCTGGGATGTAAGGACAAGAATCTGGGATATGAGAACAAGGAGATGGGATATGAGGACAAGGAGCTGGGATATGAGGACAAGGAGCTGGGATATGAGCACAAGGAGTTGGGATATGAGGACAAGGAACTGGGATATGAGGACAAGAAGCTGGGATATGAGGACAAGGAACAGGGAAATGAGGACAAGAACCTGGGATATGAGGACAAGAAGCTGGGATATGAGGACAAGGAGCTAGGATATGAGGAAAAGGAGCTGGTATATGAAGACAAGGAGCTGGGATGTGAGGACAAAAACCTGGGATAGGAGGACAAGGAGCTGGGATATGAGGACAAGAATCTGGGATATGAGAACAAGGAGCTGGGATATGAGAACAAGGAGCAGGGATATGAGGACAAGGAGCTGGGATATGAGGAAAAGAATCTGAGATATGAGAACAAGGAGCTGGGATATGAGGACAAGGAGCTGGGATATGAGGACAAAGAGCTGGGATATGAGGACAAGGAGATAGGATATGAGGACAAGAAGCTGGGATATGAGGACAAGGAGCTGGAATATGAGGACAAGGAGCTGGAATATGAGGACAAGGAGCTGGGATATGAGGACAAGGAGCTGGGACGTGAGGATAAGAAGCTGAGATGTGAGGACAAGGAGCTGGGATGTAAGGACAAGAATCTGGGATGTGAGGACAAGAAGCTGGAATGTGAGGATAAGGAGCTGAGATATGAGGACAAGAATCTGGGATATGAGAACAAGGAGCTGGGATGTGAGGACAAGGAGCAGGAATATGAGGACAAGGAGCTGGGATATGAGGACAAGAATCTGGGATATGAGAACAAGGAGATGGGATATGAGGACAAGGAGCTGGGATATAAGGACAAGTAGCTGGGATATGAGGACAAGGAGCTGGGATATGAGGACAAGGAACTGGGATATGAGGACAAGAAGCTGGGATATGAGGACAAGGAACAAGGATATGAGGACAAGGAACAGGGATATGAGTACAAGAAGCTAGGATATGAGGACAAGAAGCTTTGATATGAGGATAAGGACCTGGGATATGAGGACAAGGACCTGGGATATGAGGACAAGGAGCTAGGATGTGAGGACCAGGGGCTGGGATGTAAGGACAAGGAACTGGGATATGAGGACAAGGAGCTGGAATATGAGGACAAGGAGCTGGAATATGAGGACAAGGAGCATGGATATGAAGACAAGGAGCTAGGATATGAGGACCAGGAGCTGGGATGTGAGGACAAGGAACTGGGATATGAGGACAAGGAGCTGGGACATGAGGACAAGGAGCTGGGATATTAGGACAGGATGCTGGGATATGAGGACAAGGACCTGGGATATGAGGACAAGGACCTGGGATATGAGGACAAGGAGCTAGGATGTGAGGACCAGGGACTGGGATATAGGGACAAGGAACTGGGATATGAGGACAAGGAGCTGGAATATGAGGACAAGGAGCTGGGATATGAAGACAAGGAGCTAGGATATGAGGACAAGAAGCTGGGATATGCGGACAAGGAGCTGGGATGTGAGGACAAAAAGCTGGGATTGGAGGACAAGGAGCTGAGATATGAGGACAAGAATCTGGGATATGAGAACAAGGAGCTGGGATATGAGAACAAGGAGCAGGGATATGAGGACAAGGAGCTGGGATATGAGGACAAGGAACTCCGATATGAGGACAAGAAGCTGGGATATGAGAAGGAACTGGGATATGAGAACAAGAAGCTGGGATATGAGGACAGGATGCTGGGATATGAGGACAAGGACCTGGGATATGAGGACAAGGAGCAGGGATATGAGGACAAGGAGCTAGGAAGTAAGGACCAGTTGCTGGGATGTGAGGACAAGGAACCGGGATATGAGGACAAGGAGCTGGGATGTGAGGACAATGAGCTGGGATATGAGGACAAGGAGCTGGGATATGAGGACAAGGAGCTGGGATATGAGGACAAGGTGCTGGGATGTGAAGACAATGAGCTGGGATATGAGGACAAGGAGCAGGGATATGAGGAGAAGAAGCTGGGATATGAGGACAAGAATCTGGGATATGAGAACAAGGAACTGGGATATGAGGACAAGGAGCTGGGATTTGAGGACAAGGAGCTGGGTTGTGAGGACAAGAAGCTGGGATGTGAGGACAAGGAGCTGGGATATGAGGACAAGAATCAGGGATATGAGAACAAGGAGCTGGGATATGAGGACAAGGAACAGGGATATGAGGAAAAGGAGCTGGGATATGAGGACAAGAATCTGGGATATGAGAACAAGCAGCTGGGATATGAGGAAAAGGAGCTTTGATATGAGGACAAGGAGCTGGGATATGAGGACAAGGAGCTGGGATATGAGGACAAGGAACTGGGATAAGAGGACAAGAAGCTGGGATATGAGTCAAGGAACTGGGATATGTGGACAAGAAGCTGGGATATTAGGACAGGATGCTGGGGTATGAGGACAAGGACCTGGGATATGAGGACAAGGACCTGGGATATGAGGACAAGGAGCTAGGATCTGAGGACCAGGGGCTGGGATGTGAGGACAAGGAACTGGGAAATGGGGACAAGGAGCTGGAATATAGGGACAAGGAGCTGGAATATGAGGACAAGGAGCTGGGATATGAGGACAAGGAGCTAGGATATGAGGACAAGGTGCTGGTATATGAAGACAAGGACATGGGATATTAGGACAAGGATCTAGGATGTAAGGACCAGGAGCTGGGATATGAGGACAAGAAGCAGGGATATGAGGACAAGGAGCTAGGAAGTAAGGACCAGGAGCTGGGATGTGAGGACAAGGAACCGGGATATGAGGACAAGGAGCTGGGATGTGAGGACAATGAGCTGGGATATGAGGACAAGGAGCTAGGATATGAGGACAAGGAGCTGGGATATGAGGACAAGGTGCTGGGATGTGAAGACAATGAGCTGGGATATGAGGACAAGGAGCAGGGATATGAGGAGAAGGAGCTGGGATATGAGGACAAGAATCTGGGATATGAGAACAAGGAACTGGGATATGAGGACAAGGAGCTGGGATTTGAGGACAAGGAGCTGGGTTGTGAGGACAAGAAGCTGGGATGTGAGGACAAGGAGCTGGGATATGAGGACAAGAATCTGGGATATGAGAACAAGGAGCTGGGATATGAGGACAAGGAACAGGGATATGAGGAAAAGGAGCTGGGATATGAGGACAAGAATCTGGGATATGAGAACAAGCAGCTGGGATATGAGGAAAAGGAGCTTTGATATGAGGACAAGGAGCTGGGATATGAGGACAAGGAGCTGGGATATGAGGACAATGAACTGGGATAAGAGGACAAGAAGCTGGGATATGAGTCAAGGAACTGGGATATGTGGACAAGAAGCTGGGATATTAGGACAGGATGCTGGGGTATGAGGACAAGGACCTGGGATATGAGGACAAGGACCTGGGATATGAGGACAAGGAGCTAGGATCTGAGGACCAGGGGCTGGGATGTGAGGACAAGGAACTGGGAAATGAGGACAAGGAGCTGGAATATAGGGACAAGGAGCTGGAATATTAGGACAAGGAGCTGGGATATGAGGACAAGGAACTAGGATATGAGGACAAGGTGCTGGTATATGAAGACAAGGACATGGGATATTAGGACAAGGATCTAGGATGTAAGGACCAGGAGCTGGGATATGAGGACAAGAAGCTGGGATATGAGGACAAGGAGCTGGGATGTGAGGACAAGGAGTTGGGATATGAGGACATGGTGCTGGGATGTGAAGACAATGAGCTGGGATATGAGGACAAGGAGCAGGGATATGAGGAGAAGGAGCTGGGATATGAGGACAAGAATCTGGAATATGAGAACAAGGAGCTGGGATATGAGGACAAGGAGCTGGTATATGAGGACAGAGTGCTGGGATATGAGGACAAGGTGCTGGGATATGAGGACAAGGAGCTAGGGTACGAGGACAAGGAGCTGTGATATGAGGATAAGAAGCTGGGATATGAGGACAAGGAACTGGAATACGAGGACAAGAAGCTGGGATATGAGGACAAGAAGCTGGGATATGAGGACAAGGAACTGGGATATCAGGATAAGGAGCTGGGATATGAGGACAAGGAGCTGGGATTTGAGGACAAGGAGCTGGGATATGAGGACAAGGAGCTGGGATATGAGAACAAGGAACTGGGATATAAGGACAAGGAGCTGGGATATGAGAACAAGGAGCTGGGATATGAGGACAAGGAGCTAGGATATGAGGACAAGAAGCTGGGATATGAGGACAAGGAGCTGGAATATGAGGAAAAGGAGCTGGAATATGAGGAAAAGGAGCTGGACTATGAAGACAAGGAGCTGGGATATGAGGACAAGGAGCTGGGATATGAGGACAAGGAGCTGGGATATGAGGACAAGGAGCTGGGATATGAGGACAAGGAGCTGGGATGTGAGGACAAGAAGCTGGGATGTGAGGACAAGGAGCTGGGATATGAGGACAAGAATCTGGGATATCAGAACAAGGAGCTGGGATATGAGGACAAGGAGCAGGAATATGAGGACAAGAAGCTGGGATATTAGGACAAGAATCTGAGATATGAGAACAAGGAGATGGGATATGAGGACAAGGAGCTGGGATATGAGGACAAGGAGCTGGGATATGAGGACAAGGAGCTGGGATATGAGGACAAGGAACTGGGATATGAGCACAAGAAGCTGGGATATGAGGACAAGGAACTGGGATATGAGGACAACAAGCTGGGATATGAAGACAGGATGCTAGGAAATGAGGACAAGGACCTGGGATGTGAGGACAAGGACCTGGGATATGAGGACAAGGAGCAAGGATGTGAAGACCAGGGGCTGGGATGTAAGGACAAGGAACTGGGATATGAGGACAAGGAGCTGGAATATGAGGACAAGGAGCTGGGATATGAAGACAAGGAGCTAGGATATGAGGACAAGAAGCTGGGATATGCGGACAAGGAGCTGGGATGTGAGGACAAAAAGCTGGGATAGGAGGACAAGGAGCTGAGATATGAGGACAAGAATCTGGGATATGAGAACAAGGAGCTGGGATATGAGAACAAGGAGCAGGGATATGAGGACAAGGAGCTGGGATATGAGGACAAGGAACTCCGATATGAGGACAAGAAGCTGGGATATGAGAAGGAACTGGGATATGAGAACAAGAAGCTGGGATATGAGGACAGGATGCTGGGATATGAGGACAAGGACCTGGGATATGAGGACAAGGAGCAGGGATACGAGGACAAGGAGCTAGGAAGTAAGGACCAGGAGCTGGGATGTGAGGACAAGGAACCGGGATATGAGGACAAGGAGCTGGGATGTGAGGACAATGAGCAGGGATATGAGGACAAGGAGCTGGGATATGAGGACAAGGAGCTGGGATATGAGGACAAGGTGCTGGGATGTGAAGACAATGAGCTGGGATATGAGGACAAGGAGCAGGGATATGAGGAGAAGGAGCTGGGATATGAGGACAAGAATCTGGGATATGAGAACAAGGAACTGGGATATGAGGACAAGGAGCTGGGATTTGAGGACAAGGAGCTGGGTTGTGAGGACAAGAAGCTGGGATGTGAGGACAAGGAGCTGGGATATGAGGACAAGAATCTGGGATATGAGAACAAGGAGCTGGGATATGAGGACAAGGAACAGGGATATGAGGAAAAGGAGCTGGGATATGAGGACAAAAATCTGGGATATGAGAACAAGCAGCTGGGATATGAGGAAAAGGAGCTTTGATATGAGGACAAGGAGCTGGGATATGAGGACAAGGAGCTGGGATATGAGGAAAAGGAACTGGGATAAGAGGACAAGAAGCTGGGATATGAGTCAAGGAACTGGGATATGTGGACAAGAAGCTGGGATATTAGGACAGGATGCTGGGGTATGAGGACAAGGACCTGGGATATGAGGACAAGGACCTGGGATATGAGGACAAGGAGCTAGGATCTGAGGACCAGGGGCTGGGATGTGAGGACAAGGAACTGGGAAATGAGGACAAGGAGCTGGAATATAGGGACAAGGAGCTGGAATATGAGGGCAAGGAGCTGGGATATGAGGACAAGAAGCTAGGATATGAGGACAAGGTGCTGGTATATGAAGACAAGGACATGGGATATTAGGACAAGGATCTAGGATGTAAGGACCAGGAGCTGGGATATGAGGACAAGAAGCTGGGATATGAGGACAAGGAGCTGGGATGTGAGGACAAGGAGTTGGAATATGAGGACATGGTGCTGGGATGTGAAGACAATGAGCTGGGATATGAGGACAAGGAGCAGGGATATGAGGAGAAGGAGCTGGGATATGAGGACAAGAATCTGGAATATGAGAACAAGGAGCTGGGATATGAGGACAAGGAGCTGGTATATGAGGACAGAGTGCTGGGATATGAGGACAAGGTGCTGGGATATGAGGACAAGGAGCTAGGGTACGAGGACAAGGAGCTGTGATATGAGGATAAGACGCTGGGATATGAGGACAAGGAACTGGGATACGAGGACAAGAAGCTGGGATATGAGGACAAGAAGCTGGGATATGAGGACAAGGAACTGGGATATCAGGATAAGGAGCTGGGATATGAGGACAAGGAGCTGGGATATGAAGACAAGGAGCTGGGATATGAGGACAAGGAGCTGGGATATGAGGACAAGGAGCTGGGATATGAGAACAAGGAACTGGGATATGAGGACAAGGAGCTGGGATATGAGAACAAGGAGCTGGGATATGAGGACAAGGAGCTAGGATATGAGGACAAGAAGCTGGGATATGAGGACAAGGAGCTGGAATATGAGGAAAAGGAGCTGGACTATGAAGACAAGGAGCTGGGATATGAGGACAAGGAGCTGGGATATGAGGACAAGGAGCTGGGATATGAGGACAAGGAGCTGGGATATGAGGACAAGGAGCTGGGATGTGAGGACAAGAAGCTGGGATGTGAGGACAAGGAGCTGGGATATGAGGACAAGAATCTGGGATATCAGAACAAGGAGCTGGGATATGAGGACAAGGAGCAGGAATATGAGAACAAAAAGCTGGGATATTAGGACAAGAATCTGGGATATGAGAACAAGGAGATGGGATATGAGGACAAGGAGCTGGGATATGAGAACAAGGAGCTGGGATATGAGGACAAGGAGCTGGGATATGAGGACAAGGAACTGGGATATGAGGACAAGAAGCTGGGATATGAGGACAAGGAACTGGGATATGAGGACAACAAGCTGGGATATGAAGACAGGATGCTAGGAAATGAGGACAAGGACCTGGGATATGAGGACAAGGACCTGGGATATGAGGACAAGGAGCTAGGATATGAGGACCAGGGGCTGGGATGTAAGGACAAGGAACTGGGATATGAGGACAAGGAGCAGGAATATGAGGACAAGGAGCTGGAATATGAGGACAAGAAGCTGGGATATGAGGACAAGGAGCTGGGACATGAGGACAAGAAGCTGGGATAGGAGGACAAGGAGCTGAGATTTGAGGACAAGAATCTGGGATATGAGAACAAGGAGCTGGGATATGAGAACAAAGAGCAGGGATATGAGGAAAAGGAGCTGGGATATGAGGGCAAGAATCTGAGATATGAGAACCAGGAGGTGGGATATGATTACAAGGAGCTGGGATATGAGGGCAAAGAGCTAGGATATGAGGACAAGAAGCTGTGATATGAGGACAAGGAACTGCGATATGAGGACAAGAAGCTGGGATATGAAGAGAATGAACTGGGATATGAGGACAAGAAGCTGGGATATGAGGACTGGATGCTGGGATATGAGGACAAGGACCTGGGATATGAGGACAAGGAGCAGGGATATGAGGACAAGGAGCTAGGATGTAAGGACCAGGAGCTGGGATGTGAGGACAAGGAACTGGGATATGAGGACAAGGAGCTGGGATATGAGGACAAGGAGCTGGGATATGAGGACAAGGTACTGGGATGTGAAGACAATGAGCTGGGATATGAAGAAAAGGAGCAGGGATATGAGGAGAAGGAGCTGGGATATGAGGACAAGAATCTGGAATATGAGAACAAGGAGCTGGGATATGAGGACAAGGAGCTGGTATATGAGGACAGAGTGCTGGGATATGAGGACAAGGTGCTGGGATATGAGGACAAGGAGCTAGGGTACGAGGACAAGGAGCTGTGATATGAGGATAAGAAGCTGGGATATGAGGACAAGGAACTGGAATACGAGGACAAGAAGCTGGGATATGAGGACAAGAAGCTGGGATATGAGGACAAGGAACTGGGATATCAGGATAAGGAGCTGGGATATGAGGACAAGGAGCTGGGATTTGAGGACAAGGAGCTGGGATATGAGGACAAGGAGCTGGGATATGAGGACAAGGAGCTAGGATATGAGGACAAGAAGCTGGGATATGAGGACAAGGAGCTGGAATATGAGGAAAAGGAGCTGGAATATGAGGAAAAGGAGCTGGACTATGAAGACAAGGAGCTGGGATATGAGGACAAGGAGCTGGGATATGAGGACAAGGAGCTGGGATATGAGGACAAGGAGCTGGGATATGAGGACAAGGAGCTGGGATGTGAGGACAAGAAGCTGGGATGTGAGGACAAGGAGCTGGGATATGAGGACAAGAATCTGGGATATCAGAACAAGCAGCTGGGATATGAGGACAAGGAGCAGGAATATGAGGACAAGAAGCTGGGATATTAGGACAAGAATCTGAGATATGAGAACAAGGAGATGGGATATGAGGACAAGGAGCTGGGATATGAGGACAAGGAGCTGGGATATGAGGACAAGGAGCTGGGATATGAGGACAAGGAACTGGGATATGAGGACAAGAAGCTGGGATATGAGGACAAGGAACTGGGATATGAGGACAACAAGCTGGGATATGAAGACAGGATGCTAGGAAATGAGGACAAGGACCTGGGATGTGAGGACAAGGACCTGGGATATGAGGACAAGGAGCTAGGATGTGAAGACCAGGGGCTGGGATGTAAGGACAAGGAACTGGGATATGAGGACAAGGAGCTGGAATATGAGGACAAGGAGCTGGGATATGAAGACAAGGAGCTAGGATTTGAGGACAAGAAGCTGGGATATGCGGACAAGGAGCTGGGATGTGAGGACAAAAAGCTGGGATAGGAGGACAAGGAGCTGAGATATGAGGACAAGAATCTGGGATATGAGAACAAGGAGCTGGGATATGAGAACAAGGAGCAGGGATATGAGGACAAGGAGCTGGGATATGAGGACAAGGAACTCCGATATGAGGACAAGAAGCTGGGATATGAGAAGGAACTGGGATATGAGAACAAGAAGCTGGGATATGAGGACAGGATGCTGGGATATGAGGACAAGGACCTGGGATATGAGGACAAGGTGCTGGGATGTGAAGACAATGAGCTGGGATATGAGGACAAGGAGCAGGGATATGAGGAGAAGGAGCTGGGATATGAGGACAAGAATCTCGGATATGAGAACAAGGAACTGGGATATGAGGACAAGGAGCTGGGATTTGAGGACAAGGAGCTGGGTTGTGAGGACCTGAAGCTGGGATGTGAGGACAAGGAGCTGGGATATGAGGACAAGAATCTGGGATATGAGAACAAGGAGCTGGGATATGAGGACAAGGAACAGGGATATGAGGAAAAGGAGCTGGGATATGAGGACAAAAATCTGGGATATGAGAACAAGCAGCTGGGATATGAGGAAAAGGAGCTTTGATATGAGGACAAGGAGCTGGGATATGAGGACAAGGAGCTGGGATATGAGGAAAAGGAACTGGGATAAGAGGACAAGAAGATGGGATATGAGTCAAGGAACTGGGATATGTGGACAAGAAGCTGGGATATTAGGACAGGATGCTGGGGTATGAGGACAAGGACCTGGGATATGAGGACAAGGACCTGGGATATGAGGACAAGGAGCTAGGATCTGAGGACCAGGGGCTGGGATGTGAGGACAAGGAACTTGGAAATGAGGACAAGGAGCTGGAATATAGGGACAAGGAGCTGGAATATGAGGACAAGGAGCTGGGATATGAGGACAAGAAGCTAGGATATGAGGACAAGGTGCTGGTATATGAAGACAAGGACATGGGATATTAGGACAAGGATCTAGGATGTAAGGACCAGGAGCTGGGATATGAGGACAAGAAGCTGGGATTTGAGGACAAGGAGCTGGGATATGAGGACAAGGAGTTGGGATATGAGGACATGGTGCTGGGATGTGAAGACAATGAGCTGGGATATGAGGACAAGGAGCAGGGATATGAGGAGAAGGAGCTGGGATATGAGGACAAGAATCTGGAATATGAGAACAAGGAGCTGGAATATGAGGACAAGGAGCTGGTATATGAGGACAGAGTGCTGGGATATGAGGACAGAGTGCTGGGATATGAGGACAAGGTGCTGGGATATGAGGACAAGGAGCTAGGGTACGAGGACAAGGAGCTGTGATATGAGGATAAGAAGCTGGGATATGAGGACAAGGAACTGGGATACGAGGACAAGAAGCTGGGATATGAGGACAAGAAGCTGGGATATGAGGACAAGGAACTGGGATATCAGGATAAGGAGCTGGGATATGAGGACAAGGAGCTGGGATATGAAGACAAGGAGCTGGGATATGAGGACAAGGAGCTGGGATATGAGGACAAGGAGCTGGGATATGAGAACAAGGAACTGGGATATGAGGACAAGGAGCTGGGATATGAGAACAAGGAGCTGGGATATGAGGACAAGGAGCTAGGATATGAGGACAAGAAGCTGGGATATGAGGACAAGGAGCTGGAATATGAGGAAAAGGAGCTGGACTATGAAGACAAGGAGCTGGGATATGAGGACAAGGAGCTGGGATATGAGGACAAGGAGCTGGGATATGAGGACAAGGAGCTGGGATATGAGGACAAGGAGCTGGGATGTGAGGACAAGAAGCTGGGATGTGAGGACAAGGAGCTGGGATATGAGGACAAGAATCTGGGATATCAGAACAAGGAGCTGGGATATGAGGACAAGGAGCAGGAATATGAGGACAAAAAGCTGGGATATTAGGACAAGAATCTGGGATATGAGAACAAGGAGATGGGATATGAGGACAAGGAGCTGGAATATGAGAACAAGGAGCTGGGATATGAGGACAAGGAGCTGGGATATGAGGACAAGGAACTGGGATATGAGGACAAGAAGCTGGGATATGAGGACAAGGAACTGGGATATGAGGACAACAAGCTGGGATATGAAGACAGGATGCTAGGAAATGAGGACAAGGACCTGGGATATGAGGACAAGGAGCTAGGATGTGAGGACCAGGGGCTGGGATGTAAGGACAAGGAACTGGGATATGAGGACAAGGAGCAGGAATATGAGGACAAGGAGCTGGAATATGAGGACAAGAAGCTGGGATATGAGGACAAGGAGCTGGGATATGAGGACAAGGAGCTGGGATATGAGGACAAGGAACTGGGATATGAGGACAAGGAGCTGGGATGTGAGGACAAGAAGCTGGGATGTGAGGACAAGAAGCTGGGATATGAGGACAAGGAGCTGGGATATGAGGACAAGGAGCTGGGATGTGAGGACAATGAGCAGGGATATGAGGACAAGGAGCTGGGATATGAGGACAAGGAGCTGGGATATGAGGACAAGGTGCTGGGATGTGAAGACAATGAGCTGGGATATGAGGACAAGGAGCAGGGATATGAGGAGAAGGAGCTGGGATATGAGGACAAGAATCTCGGATATGAGAACAAGGAACTGGGATATGAGGACAAGGAGCTGGGATTTGAGGACAAGGAGCTGGGTTGTGAGGACAAGAAGCTGGGATGTGAGGACAAGGAGCTGGGATATGAGGACAAGAATCTGGGATATGAGAACAAGGAGCTGGGATATGAGGACAAGGAACAGGGATATGAGGAAAAGGAGCTGGGATATGAGGACAAAAATCTGGGATATGAGAACAAGCAGCTGGGATATGAGGAAAAGGAGCTTTGATATGAGGACAAGGAGCTGGGATATGAGGACAAGGAGCTGGGATATGAGGAAAAGGAACTGGGATAAGAGGACAAGAAGATGGGATATGAGTCAAGGAACTGGGATATGTGGACAAGAAGCTGGGATATTAGGACAGGATGCTGGGGTATGAGGACAAGGACCTGGGATATGAGGACAAGGACCTGGGATATGAGGACAAGGAGCTAGGATCTGAGGACCAGGGGCTGGGATGTGAGGACAAGGAACTTGGAAATGAGGACAAGGAGCTGGAATATAGGGACAAGGAGCTGGAATATGAGGACAAGGAGCTGGGATATGAGGACAAGAAGCTAGGATATGAGGACAAGGTGCTGGTATATGAAGACAAGGACATGGGATATTAGGACAAGGATCTAGGATGTAAGGACCAGGAGCTGGGATATGAGGACAAGAAGCTGGGATATGAGGACAAGGAGCTGGGATATGAGGACAAGGAGTTGGGATATGAGGACATGGTGCTGGGATGTGAAGACAATGAGCTGGGATATGAGGACAAGGAGCAGGGATATGAGGAGAAGGAGCTGGGATATGAGGACAAGAATCTGGAATATGAGAACAAGGAGCTGGAATATGAGGACAAGGAGCTGGTATATGAGGACAGAGTGCTGGGATATGAGGACAGAGTGCTGGGATATGAGGACAAGGTGCTGGGATATGAGGACAAGGAGCTAGGGTACGAGGACAAGGAGCTGTGATATGAGGATAAGAAGCTGGGATATGAGGACAAGGAACTGGGATACGAGGACAAGAAGCTGGGATATGAGGACAAGAAGCTGGGATATGAGGACAAGGAACTGGGATATCAGGATAAGGAGCTGGGATATGAGGACAAGGAGCTGGGATATGAAGACAAGGAGCTGGGATATGAGGACAAGGAGCTGGGATATGAGGACAAGGAGCTGGGATATGAGAACAAGGAACTGGGATATGAGGACAAGGAGCTGGGATATGAGAACAAGGAGCTGGGATATGAGGACAAGGAGCTAGGATATGAGGACAAGAAGCTGGGATATGAGGACAAGGAGCTGGAATATGAGGAAAAGGAGCTGGACTATGAAGACAAGGAGCTGGGATATGAGGACAAGGAGCTGGGATATGAGGACAAGGAGCTGGGATATGAGGACAAGGAGCTGGGATATGAGGACAAGGAGCTGGGATGTGAGGACAAGAAGCTGGGATGTGAGGACAAGGAGCTGGGATATGAGGACAAGAATCTGGGATATCAGAACAAGGAGCTGGGATATGAGGACAAGGAGCAGGAATATGAAGACAAAAAGCTGGGATATTAGGACAAGAATCTGGGATATGAGAACAAGGAGATGGGATATGAGGACAAGGAGCTGGAATATGAGAACAAGGAGCTGGGATATGAGGACAAGGAGCTGGGATATGAGGACAAGGAACTGGGATATGAGGACAAGAAGCTGGGATATGAGGACAAGGAACTGGGATATGAGGACAACAAGCTGGGATATGAAGACAGGATGCTAGGAAATGAGGACAAGGACCTGGGATATGAGGACAAGGAGCTAGGATGTGAGGACCAGGGGCTGGGATGTAAGGACAAGGAACTGGGATATGAGGACAAGGAGCAGGAATATGAGGACAAGGAGCTGGAATATGAGGACAAGAAGCTGGGATATGAGGACAAGGAGCTGGGACATGAGGACAAGAAGCTGGGATAGGAGGACAAGGAGCTGAGATTTGAGGACAAGAATCTGGGATATGAGAACAAGGAGCTGGGATATGAGAACAAAGAGCAGGGATATGAGGACAAGGAGCTGGGATATGAGGGCAAGAATCTGAGATATGAGAACCAGGAGGTGGGATATGATTACAAGGAGCTGGGATATGAGGGCAAAGAGCTAGGATATGAGGACAAGAAGCTGTGATATGAGGACAAGGAACTGCGATATGAGGACAAGAAGCTGGGATATGAAGAGAATGAACTGGGATATGAGGACAAGAAGCTGGGATATGAGGACAGGATGCTGGGATATGAGGACAAGGACCTGGGATATGAGGACAAGGACCTGGGATATGAGGACAAGGAGCAGGGATATGAGGACAAGGAGCTAGGATGTAAGGACCAGGAGCTGGGATGTGACGACAAGGAACTGGGATATGAGGACAAGGAGCTGGGATGTGAGGACAAGGAGCTGGGATATGAGGACAAGGTACTGGGATGTGAAGACAATGAGCTGGGATATGAAGAAAAGGAGCAGGGATATGAGGAGAAGGAGCTGGGATATGAGGACAAGAATCTGGGATATGAGGACAAAGAGCTGGGATGTGAGGACAATGAGCTGGGATATGAGGACAAGGAGCTGGGATATGAGGACAAGGAGGTGGGATATGAGGACAAGTTGCTGGGATGTTAAGACAATGAGCTGGGATATGATGACAAGGCGCAGGGATATGCGGAGAAGGAGCTGGGATATGAGGACAAGAATCTGGGATACGAGAAAAAGGAGCTGGGGATATGAGGACAAGGAGCTGAGATATGAGGTCAAGGAGCTGGGATGTGAGGACAATAAGCTGGGATGTGAGGACAAGGAGCTGGGATATGAGGACTAGAATCTGGGATATGAGAACAAGGAGCTGGGATATGAGGACAAGGAGCAGGGATATGAGGACAAGGAGCTTGGATATGAGGACAAGAATCTGGGATATTAGAACAAGGAGCTGGGATATGAGGACAAGGAGCTGGGATATGAGGACAAGGAACTGGGAAATGAGGACAAGGAGCTGGGATATGAGGACAAGGAACTGGGATATGAGGACAAGAAGCGTGGATATGAGGACAATGAACTGGGATATGAGGACAAGAAGCTGGGATATTAGGACAGGATGCTGGGATATGAGGACAAGGACCTGGGATATGAGGACAAAGACCTGGGATATGAGGACAAGGAGCAAGGATCTGAGGACCAGGGGCTGGGATGTGAGGACAAGGAACTGGGATATGAGAACAAGGAGCTGGAATATGAGGACAAGGAGCTGGAATATGTGGAAAGGAGCTGGGATATGAGGACAAGGAGCTGGGATATGAGGACAAGGAGCTGGGATATGAGGACAAGGAGCTGGGATATGAGGACAAGGAGCTAGGATATGAGGACAAGGAGCTGAGATATGAGGGCAAGAATCTGGGATATGAGAACAAGGAGCTGGGATTTGAGAACAAGAAGCAGGGATATGAGGACAAGAAGCTGGGATATGAGTACAAGAAACTGGGATATGAGGAGAAGGAACTGGGATATGAGAACAAGAAGCTGGGATATGAGGACAGGATGCTGGGATATGAGGACAAGGACCTGGGATATGAGGACAAGGACATGGGATATTAGGACAAGGAGCTAGAATGTAAGGACCAGGAGCTGGGATGTGAGGACAAGGAACTGGGATATGAGGACAAGGAGCTGGGATATGAGGACAAGGAGCTGGGATATGAGGACAAGGTGCTGGGATGTGAAGACAATGAGCTGGGATATGAAGACAAGGAGCAGGGATATGAGGAGAAGGAGCTGGGATATGAGGACAAGAATCTGGAATATGAGAACAAGGAGCTGGGATATGAGGACAAGGAGCTGGGATATGAGGACAAGGTGCTGGGATATGAGGACAAGGTACTGGGATATGAGGACAAGGAGCTAGGGTAAGAGGACAAGGAGCTGGGATATGAGGACCAGGAACTGGGATATGAGGACAAGAAGCTGGAATATGAGGACAGGATGCTGGGATATGAGGACAAGGACCTGGGATATGAGGACAAGGAGCTGGGATATGAGGACAAGGAGTTGGGATGTGAGGACAATGAGCTGGGATTTGAGGACAAGGTGCTGGGATGTGAAGACAATGCGGTGGGATATGAGGACAAAGTGCTGGGATATGAGGACAAGGACCTGGGATATGAGGACATGGAGACGTGATGTGAGGACACGATGCTGGGATATGAAGACAAGGTGATGGGATATGAGGACAATGTGCTGGGATATGAGGACAAGGAGCTGGGATATGAGGACAAGGAGCTGGAGGTAAAGGATATAAGGATATGGATTAGAGGTTATGAGGACAAGGAGATAGACATGGTTGAAAAGTGTAGACAAAATACTAGCAACAAACAAAAATTCTCAACGATCTTTCATGTCGTGATCATTACCCCATGAAGGCCGTAGGGAAAGAAGCCAGGAGGATGAGTCCAGTGATGGACGTCGGCGCTGACGAAGGAGGAGACGCAGACGGCTGTCAACACCAAGAGGGAGACGCCCACACCAGCGGCCCCGACCTGACACACCACCTGTGGACGGGAAGTTAAAGTGGGATACGAGCTTATTTTCGGGTCCTGGTTTGGGTACCATAGTTCATTATTGGGTCCTGGGGTTATGGTGGTGGTGTAGCACCATAGTTCATTATTGGGTCCTGGGGTTATGGTGGTGGTGTAGCACCATAGTTCATTATTGGGTCCTGGGGTTATGGTGGTGGTGTAGCAGCATAGTTCATTATTGGGTCCTGGGGTTATGGTGGTGGTGTAGTACCATAGTTCATTATTGGGTCCTGGGGTTATGGTGGTGGTGTAGCACCATAGTTCATTATTGGGTCCTGGGGTTATGGTGGTGGTGTAGCACCATAGTTCATTATTGGGTCCTGGGGTTATGGTGGTGGTGTAGCACCATAGTTCATTATTGGGTCCTGGGGTTATGGTGGTGGTGTAGCACCATAGTTCATTATTGGGTCCTGGGGTTATGGTGGTGTAGCACCATAGTTCATTATTGGGTCCTGGGGTTATGGTGGTGGTGTACCATAGTTAATTATTGGGTCCTGGTGTTATGGTGGTGGTGTAGCACCATAGTTCATTATTGGGTTCTGGGGTTATGGTGGTGGTGTAGCACCATAGTTCATTATTGGGTCCTGGGGTTATGGTGGTGGTGTAGCACCATAGTTCATTATTGGGTCCTGGGGTTATGGTGGTGGTGTACCATAGTTCATTATTGGGTCCTGGGGTTATGGTGGTGGTGTAGCACCATAGTTCATTATTGGGTCCTGGGGTTATGGTGGTGGTGTAGCACCATAGTTCATTATTGGGTCCTGGGGTTATGGTGGTGGTGTAGCACCATAGTTCATTATTGGGTCCTGGGGTTATGGTGGTGGTGTAGCACCATAGTTCATTATTGGGTCCTGGGGTTATGGTGGTGGTGTAGCACCATAGTTCATTATTGGGTCCTGGGGTTATGGTGGTGGTGTAGCACCATAGTTCATTATTGGGTCCTGGGGTTATGGTGGTGGTGTAGCACCATAGTTCATTATTGGGTCCTGGGGTTATGGTGGTGGTGTACCATAGTTCATTATTGGGTCCTGGTGTTATGGTGGTGGTGTAGCACCATAGTTCATTATTGGGTCCTGGGGTTATGGTGGTGGTGTAGCACCATAGTTCATTATTGGGTCCTGGGGTTATGGTGGTGGTGTAGTACCATAGTTCATTATTGGGTCCTGGGGTTATGGTGGTGGTGTAGCACCATAGTTCATTATTGGGTCTTGGGGTTATGGTGGTGGTGTAGCACCATAGTTCATTATTGGGTCCTGGGGTTATGGTGGTGGTGTAGCACCATAGTTCATTATTGGGTCCTGGGGTTATGGTGGTGGTGTACCATAGTTCATTATTGGGTCCTGGTGTTATGGTGGTGGTGTAGCACCATAGTTCATTATTGGGTCCTGGGGTTATGGTGGTGGTGTAGCACCATAGTTCATTATTGGGTCCTGGGGTTATGGTGGTGGTGTAACACCATAGTTCATTATTGGGTCCTGGGGTTATGGTGGTGGTGTAGTACCATAGTTCATTATTGGGTCCTGGGGTTATGGTGGTGGTGTAGCACCATAGTTCATTATTGGGTCCTGGGGTTATGGTGGTGGTGTAGCACCATAGTTCATTATTGGGTTATGGGGTTATGGTGGTGGTGTAGCACTATAGTTCATTATTGGGTCCTGGGGTTATGGTGGTGGTGTAGCACCATAGTTCATTATTGGGTCCTGGGGTTATGGTGGTGGTGTAGCACCATAGTTCATTATTGGGTCCTAGTGTTATGGTGGTGGTGTAGCACCATAGTTCATTATTGGGTCCTGGGGTTATGGTGGTGGTGTAGTACCATAGTTCATTATTGGGTCCTGGGGTTATGGTGGTGGTGTAGCACCATAGTTCATTATTGGGTCCTGGGGTTATGGTGGTGGTGTAGCACCATAGTTCATTATTGGGTCCTGGGGTTATGGTGGTGGTGTAGCACCATAGTTCATTATTGGGTCCTGGGGTTATGGTGGTGGTGTAGCACCATAGTTCATTATTGGGTCCTGGGGTTATGGTGGTGGTGTAGCACCATAGTTCATTATTGGGTCCTGGGGTTATGGTGGTGGTGTAGCACCATAGTTCATTATTGGGTCCTGGGGTTATGGTGGTGGTGTAGCACCATAGTTCATTATTGGGTCCTAGTGTTATGGTGGTGGTGTAGCACCATAGTTCATTATTGGGTCCTGGGGTTATGGTGGGGTGTAGCACCATAGTTCATTATTGGGTCCAGGTGTTATGGTGGTGGTGTAGTACCATAGTTCATTATTGGGTCCTGGGGTTATGGTGGTGGTGTAGCACCATAGTTCATTATTGGGTCCAGGTGTTATGGTGGGGTGTAGCACCATAGTTCATTATTGGGTCCTGGGGTTATGGTGGTGGTGTAGCACCATAGTTCATTATTGGGTCCTAGTGTTATGGTGGTGGTGTAGCACCATAGTTCATTATTGGGTCCTGGGGTTATGGTGGTGGTGTAGCACCATAGTTCATTATTGGGTCCTGGGGTTATGGTGGTGGTGTACCATAGTTCATTATTGGGTCCTGGGGTTATGGTGGTGGTGTAGCACCATAGTTCATTATTGGGTCCTGGGGTTATGGTGGTGGTGTAGCACCATAGTTCATTATTGGGTCCTGGGGTTATGGTGGTGGTGTAGCACCATAGTTCATTATTGGGTCCTGGGGTTATGGTGGTGGTGTAGCACCATAGTTCATTATTGGGTCCTGGGGTTATGGTGGTGGTGTAGCACCATAGTTCATTATTGGGTCCTGGGGTTATGGTGGTGGTGTAGCACCATAGTTCATTATTGGGTCCTGGGGTTATGGTGGTGGTGTAGCACCATAGTTCATTATTGGGTCCTGGGGTTATGGTGGTGGTGTACCATAGTTCATTATTGGGTCCTGGTGTTATGGTGGTGGTGTAGCACCATAGTTCATTATTGGGTCCTGGGGTTATGGTGGTGGTGTAGCACCATAGTTCATTATTGGGTCCTGGGGTTATGGTGGTGGTGTAGCACCATAGTTCATTATTGGGTCCTGGGGTTATGGTGGTGTAGCACCATAATTCATTATTGGGTCCTGGGGTTATGGTGGGGTGTAGTACCATAGTTCATTATTGGGTCCTGGGGTTATGGTGGTGGTGTAGCACCATAGTTCATTATTGGGTCCTGGGGTTATGGTGGTGGTGTAGTACCATAGTTCATTATTGGGTCCTGGGGTTATGGTGGTGGTGTAGCACCATAGTTCATTATTGGGTCCTGGGGTTATGGTGGTGGTGAAGTACCATAGTTCATTATTGGGTCCTGGTGTTATGGTGGTGGTGTAGCACCATAGTTCATTATTGGGTCCTGGGGTTATGGTGGTGGTGTAGCACCATAGTTCATTATTGGGTCCTAGTGTTATGGTGGTGGTGTAGCACCATAGTTCATTATTGGGTCCTGGGGTTATGGTGGTGGTGTAGCACCATAGTTCATTATTGGGTCCTGGTGTTATGGTGGTGGTGTAGTACCATAGTTCATTATTGGGTCCTGGGGTTATGGTGGTGTAGCACCATAGTTCATTATTGGGTCCTGGGGTTATGGTGGGGTGTAGCACCATAGTTCATTATTGGGTCCTGGTGTTATGGTGGTGGTGTAGTACCATAGTTCATTATTGGGTCCTGGTGTTATGGTGGTGGTGTAGTACCATAGTTCATTATTGGGTCCTGGGGTTATGGTGGTGGTGTAGCACCATAGTTCATTATTGGGTCCTGGTGTTATGGTGGTGGTGTAGCACCATAGTTCATTATTGGGTCCTGGGGTTATGGTGGGGTGTAGCACCATAGTTCATTATTGGGTCCAGGTGTTATGGTGGTGGTGTAGTACCATAGTTCATTATTGGGTCCTGGGGTTATGGTGGTGTAGTACCATAGTTCATTATTGGGTCCTGGGGTTATGGTGGTGGTGTAGCACCATAGTTCATTATTGGGTCCTGGGGTTATGGTGGGGTGTAGCACCATAGTTCATTATTGGGTCCTGGGGTTATGGTGGTGGTGTAGTACCATAGTTCATTATTGGGTCCTGGGGTTATGGTGGTGGTGTAGTACCATAGTTCATTATTGGGTCCTGGTGTTATGGTGGTGGTGTAGCACCATAGTTCATTATTGGGTCCAGGTGTTATGGTGGGGTGTAGCACCATAGTTCATTATTGGGTCCTGGGGTTATGGTGGTGGTGTAGCACCATAGTTCATTATTGGGTCCTAGTGTTATGGTGGTGGTGTAGCACCATAGTTCATTATTGGGTCCTGGGGTTATGGTGGTGGTGTAGCACCATAGTTCATTATTGGGTCCTGGGGTTATGGTGGTGGTGTACCATAGTTCATTATTGGGTCCTGGGGTTATGGTGGTGGTGTAGCACCATAGTTCATTATTGGGTCCTGGGGTTATGGTGGTGGTGTAGCACCATAGTTCATTATTGGGTCCTGGGGTTATGGTGGTGGTGTAGCACCATAGTTCATTATTGGGTCCTGGGGTTATGGTGGTGGTGTAGCACCATAGTTCATTATTGGGTCCTGGGGTTATGGTGGTGGTGTAGCACCATAGTTCATTATTGGGTCCTGGGGTTATGGTGGTGGTGTAGCACCATAGTTCATTATTGGGTCCTGGGGTTATGGTGGTGGTGTAGCACCATAGTTCATTATTGGGTCCTGGGGTTATGGTGGTGGTGTACCATAGTTCATTATTGGGTCCTGGTGTTTTGGTGGTGGTGTAGCACCATAGTTCATTATTGGGTCCTGGGGTTATGGTGGTGGTGTAGCACCATAGTTCATTATTGGGTCCTGGGGTTATGGTGGTGGTGTAGTACCATTGTTCATTATTGGGTCCTGGGGTTATGGTGGTGGTGTAGCACCATAGTTCATTATTGGGTCCTGGGGTTATGGTGGTGGTGTAGCACCATAGTTCATTATTGGGTCCTAGTGTTATGGTGGTGGTGTAGCACCATAGTTCATTATTGGGTCCTGGGGTTATGGTGGTGGTGTAGCACCATAGTTCATTATTGGGTCCTGGGGTTATGGTGGTGGTGTAGGACCATAGTTCATTATTGGGTCCTGGGGTTATGGTGGTGGTGTAGCACCATAGTTCATTATTGGGTCCTGGTGTTATGGTGGTGGTGTAGCACCATAGTTCATTATTGGGTCCTGGGGTTATGGTGGTGGTGTAGTACCATAGTTCATTATTGGGTCCTGGGGTTATGGTGGTGGTGTAGCACCATAGTTCATTATTGGGTCCTGGGGTTATGGTGGTGGTGTAGCACCATAGTTCATTATTGGGTCCTGGTGTTATGGTGGTGGTGTAGCACCATAGTTCATTATTGGGTCCTGGGGTTATGGTGGTGGTGTAGCACCATAGTTCATTATTGGGTCCTGGGGTTATGGTGGTGGTGTAGCACCATAGTTCATTATTGGGTCCTGGGGTTATGGTGGTGGTGTAGCACCATAGTTCATTATTGGGTCCTGGGGTTATGGTGGTGGTGTAGCACCATAGTTCATTATTGGGTCCTGGGGTTATGGTGGTGGTGTACCATAGTTCATTATTGGGTCCTGGTGTTATGGTGGTGGTGTAGCACCATAGTTCATTATTGGGTCCTGGGGTTATGGTGGTGGTGTAGCACCATAGTTCATTATTGGGTCCTGGGGTTATGGTGGTGGTGTAGTACCATAGTTCATTATTGGGTCCTGGGGTTATGGTGGTGGTGTAGCACCATAGTTCATTATTGGGTCCTGGGGTTATGGTGGTGGTGTAGCACCATAGTTCATTATTGGGTCCTAGTGTTATGGTGGTGGTGTAGCACCATAGTTCATTATTGGGTCCTGGGGTTATGGTGGTGGTGTAGCACCATAGTTCATTATTGGGTCCTGGGGTTATGGTGGTGGTGTAGGACCATAGTTCATTATTGGGTCCTGGGGTTATGGTGGTGGTGTAGCACCATAGTTCATTATTGGGTCCTGGTGTTATGGTGGTGGTGTAGCACCATAGTTCATTATTGGGTCCTGGGGTAATGGTGGTGGTGTAGTACCATAGTTCATTATTGGGTCCTGGGGTTATGGTGGTGGTGTAGCACCATAGTTCATTATTGGGTCCTGGGGTTATGGTGGTGGTGTAGCACCATAGTTCATTATTGGGTCCTGGGGTTATGGTGGTGGTGTAGCACCATAGTTCATTATTGGGTCCTGGGGTTATGGTGGTGGTGTAGCACCATAGTTCATTATTGGGTCCTGGGGTTATGGTGGTGGTGTAGGACCATAGTTCATTATTGGGTCCTGGGGTTATGGTGGTGGTGTAGCACCATAGTTCATTATTGGGTCCTGGGGTTATGGTGGTGGTGTAGCACCATAGTTCATTATTGGGTCCTGGGGTTATGGTGGTGGTGTAGCACCATAGTTCATTATTGGGTCCTGGGGTTATGGTGGTGGTGTAACACCATAGTTCATTATTGGGTCCTGGGGTTATGGTGGTGGTGTACCACCATAGTTCATTATTGGGTCCTGTGGATATGGTGGTGGTGTTGCACCATAGTTCATCGTTGGGTCCTGGGGTTATGGTGGTGGTGTAGCACCATAGTTCATTATTGGGTCCTAGTGTTATGGTGGTGGTGTAGCACCATAGTTCATTATTGGGTCCTGGGGTTATGGTGGTGGTGTAGCACCATAGTTCATTATTGGGTCCTGGGGTTATGGTGGTGGTGTAGCACCATAGTTCATTATTGGGTCCTGGGGTTATGGTGGTGGTGTAGCACCATAGTTCATTATTGGGTCCTGGGGTTATGGTGGTGGTGTAGCACCATAGTTCATTATTGGGTCCTAGTGTTATGGTGGTGGTGTAGCACCATAGTTCATTATTGGGTCCTGGGGTTATGGTGGTGGTGTAGTACCATAGTTCATTATTGGGTCCTGGGGTTATGGTGGTGGTGTAGCACCATAGTTCATTATTGGGTCCTGGGGTTATGGTGGTGGTGTAGCACCATAGTTCATTATTGGGTCCTGGGGTTATGGTGGTGGTGTAGCACCATAGTTCATTATTGGGTCCTGGGGTTATGGTGGTGGTGTAGTACCATAGTTCATTATTGGGTCCTGGGGTTATGGTGGTGGTGTAGCACCATAGTTCATTATTGGGTCCTAGTGTTATGGTGGTGGTGTAGCACCATAGTTCATTATTGGGTCCTGGGGTTATGGTGGTGGTGTAGCACCATAGTTCATTATTGGGTCCTGGGGTTATGGTGGTGGTGTAGCACCATAGTTCATTATTGGGTCCTAGTGTTATGGTGGTGGTGTAGCACCATAGTTCATTATTGGGTCCTGGGGTTATGGTGGTGGTGTACCATAGTTCATTATTGGGTCCAGGTGTTATGGTGGTGGTGTAGCACCATAGTTCATTATTGGGTCCAGGTGTTATGGTGGTGGTGTAGCACCATAGTTCATTATTGGGTCCTGGTGTTATGGTGGGGTGTAGCACCATAGTTCATTATTGGGTCCTGGGGTTATGGTGGTGGTGTAGCACCATAGTTCATTATTGGGTCCAGGTGTTATGGTGGTGGTGTAGCACCATAGTTCATTATTGGGTCCTGGTGTTATGGTGGGGTGTAGCACCATAGTTCATTATTGGGTCCTGGGGTTATTGTGGTGGTGTAGCACCATAGTTCATTATTGGGTCCTGGGGTTATGGTGGTGGTGTAGCACCATAGTTCATTATTGGGTCCTGGGGTTATGGTGGTGGTGTAGCACCATAGTTCATTATTGGGTCCTGGGGTTATGGTGGTGGTGTAGCACCATAGTTCATTATTGGGTCCTGGGGTTATGGTGGTGGTGTAGCACCATAGTTCATTATTGGGTCCTAGTGTTATGGTGGTGGTGGTGTAGTGAAGTTCTGAACGTGAACAGGCGCATCAGGGTGAAAGAAACTCTGCCCATATGTTTCCGACTCAGACCGGGATCGATCCCAGAACCTTAGGACTACGAACCCCGAACACCGTTCACTCAGCCGTCAGGCCATCCCCTGATATAATTAATAATAATTAATTGTGTCGGGGGACAGGAAGCCAGCGTGTATTAATACACGTTAGACTGACCTCGTCCAGGGTACAGTTCTATAAGAAGCTGAGTATCTCCTGGGTACCTACTTACAGTTAGGTAAAAAGAGGCATTAGGTGATAGGAAATGTGCCCAATCATTTCTGTTTCCCACCCGGGATTCGAACCCCGAATTCTTGATTGTGTATCGCTAACGATCGACTTTTGTACCATCGTGACCGAGTCGGTTAAGACAGGTGTCTGGGAATTACCAGAATGCTTCTTTAGGGCACTCCATTGTCTCAAAAGGATTTTCACTGATATATCATGCCACTGATATATCATGCAACTGATATATCATGCCACTGATATATCATGCCACTGATATATCATGCCACTGATATATCATGCCACTGATTTATCATGCCACTGATATATCATACCACTGATATATCATGCCACTGATATATCATGCCACTGATATATCATGCCACTGATATATCATGCCACTGATATATCATGCCACTGATATATCATGCCACTGATATATCATGCCACTGATTTATCATGCTATTGATATATCATGCCACTGATATATCATGGAACTGATATATCTTGCCAATGATATATCATGCCACTGATATATCATGACACTGATATAGCATGCTATTGATATATCATGCCACTGATATATCATGGAACTGATATATCTTGCCAATGATATATCATGCCAATGATATATCATGACACTGATATATCATGCCTCTGATATTTCATGCCAATGATATATCATGTCACAGATATATCATGCAACTGATATATCACTCCATTGACATATCACGCCATTAATATATCATGCCACTGATATATCACGCCACTGATATATCCATTGTGATTTCACTGTGACAAAATGCACTTCTTGGCCTATTATCCAAAGCCCGATTTGCCTAGTAAGCTGAGTTTACCTGAAATTATATATTTTTCCGATTTTTTCTTTTGAAATGATATAGTATTTTTTATACATATGAAACTTCATATTAGATATAATTTGATATAATTTTGTATGTGTCAAAACTAACATAGAAATATGACCAAACCTAATCTGACCTAGACAAACATAACTTAGTTACTAATTCATGTTCTCAATATATTATACTAATATTATTTCAAATAAATCTATTGGAAACCAATTTTTGATACTAACGAAAATCACTCTGCCTACTAGGCAGATCTGGCTTTCAATACTTGGCCAAGTAGTGCAATCTGGCTATTTAGTACGTCATATTAATAAATGTTTGTACATATTGCACATATGTACTCACCTGCATACATGAATATATACATACACAGGGGTCTGGTAGCTGAGCGGACAGCACGCAGCACTCGTAATTCTGTGGCCCGGATTCAATTTTTAGACCAAACAGAAACAAATGGGCAGAGTTTCATTCACCTTGATGCCCCTGTTACCAAACAGTATATAGGTACCTGGGAGTTAGTCAGCTGTTACGGAGCTGCTTCCTGGGAGGGTGTGTGGGAGGGGGGGAATTAGTTGACAGTTGAGAGGTGGGCCGAAAGAGCAGAGCTCAACAACTGCAAGCACAACTACGTGAATACAAATAGGTGAATACATTAGTGTATTTGAGGCAAGTATTAACGTGTCTTTGTAAATTAGGTATATATATATATACACATATATTTATAAATGAATGTGTAGTATTGAAGAGCACGAATTTATGTGAATGTGTGCATCATATGTATATTTCTTCGCCTGTGTATATCCATGTATGGGATATATTAAAGAACATGGGGTTTACCCTAGTGGATTATACTCTAATTCGAATTTACCTTAGTTGGATATATCCAAGTTGGATTGTCTCAGTTGGGTTTACCTTAGATAATTAGCCTAATGGCTTTACCATAGATTAGTTACCTTAGTTTATTTATATTAGTTGAGTTACCCTAGTGGGATTACCTTCTATTGGTTTATCCAGTTGGGTTTACCTAGTGGATTTACCTTACCTTGGTTTACACTTGTTGATTTACCTCTAGTATGTTTACCTTAGTTGCTTTAAACTAGTTGGGCTACTCCAGTTATGTTACCTTAGTGAGTTTATCTTGGCATTATCTTTTTGGGGTTTCCCTAGTTGGTTTACCCTAGTGTGTCAGCCTTAGTTGGGTTTACCCTAGTGTCTCAACCTTAGTTGGGTTTACCCTAGTGGCTTTACCTTGGGTTACCTTAGTTTATTTACATTAGTTGAGTTACCGTAGTGGGTTTGCCTCCTTTTGGTTTACCTAGTGGGTTTACCTTGGTGCCAGCTACGACGATGAGAGTGGAGAGAAGGAGAAGTGCCACTGCCAGCAGGTCAGGGTGGGGGGCCAAGTACCGGCACTCCTGCAGTAGCGGGAGTCTGGCCTGGAGTGCCTCGCTAACCCATCTCTCCGTGACCAGCCCCACGTACTCGCTGCTCCCCCTGGCGGCTGTGGAGAGAGGGGGGTTAAGGTGGGGTGAGCTGTGGGGGTAGTCTTGAGGGGTGAGGAGAAGGGGGGAAGGTGGGGTAAGCAGATGGAAGAGGTTCTTGTGGGGTGAGGTGAGAGAGAGGTGGTAGGGGTAAACCTGACTAGAACCTACTGTTGTGGTTTTGGCGATGGTCGGTCTCCGGCCTCAGGTTTCCGCACTTGGGACAAGACCTGTCTACATCCCTAGGGTTAGGTTAGTTGTTGTTAGCCCGTGTCTTGTTGACCTGTCTAACCTAACCAATCATAATGTAACTAGCCTCTTATCATTTGACGACTCCGTCCTCATAACCCACCAGCAGCGCTGCCTACTCATCCCCCATTCACCACACTGTAAGTGGATGGGGATGGGTAAAACTGTAGGGTCTACTATTAGGACCTAACTTCTACTATTAGCTCATTAAGATTACGGCGATGAGTCACAATAACGTGACTGAAGATATGATGAACAATCCACACACCAGACGATGAGAACACGACGACATGTCGGTCCGTCACGGACCATTGTCAAACCGATTGTTGCATGATGAACAGACACACAGCTAACATTACTTGAATATTATGATCTTCTTCCAGAACGTTAAGATTTCCTTCCAGAACCTTCCAGAAGGAGCTCGAAGGAAATTTCCTTTCAGAATATTAGGTTCTACAATCAGAAATGTTCAGGTCTACAATTAGAAACATTTTATCTGCTTCAAGTACCTGAAGAGATACTTCCAAAACCTTAAAATCTGCTTCGACAACCTTAAGATATACTTCTAGGACCTTAAGATATACTTCTATGACCTTAAGATATACTAAATGAACTTGTTGATATGCTACCAGAATGCACAATTATACTACCAGAACCAGATGATATACCACCAGAACTAGCTGATATACCACCAGAACTAGCAGATATACCACCAGAACTAGCAGATATACCACCAGAACTAGCAGATATACCACCAGAACTAGCAGATATTGTGGGAACCGACCTGTGAGATTTATATTTATTTAATTTATATGAATTTATATTTACGTTAATTTATATGCTTCGATAGCAATTTGTATAATGATAAGTGGACTGTATTTCTGCAATAATCTCACAAATCGATCCTCTACACATTAGGGGGGGTTTATATTTATATATATGCAGCCAATCAAACTACAGAATTAACTACATACATTGAAGAGGTTCCTTATCTTATAGTACAGCAGGTTAGTCCACCAGGTATAACTAGGGTGTAGACACCAAATTATCCTCTTTGAGGTAGCTTCCATATCACCCAGTAACTGGTGCACAAAATCTTCCTCGTCTTGACCTGTCAAAAGTGCGCTAGCTGTGAAGCCAGAATCCTATATATGACAAGTATTTCAGAGAAAACTGTACATGGAACATGAAGACCTGGCTTAATTACCTTTAGTTTGAGGCTTCCACGTGCTCTAACCGGGTCACCCTATATAATGACATTAATGGCCATAAATGAAAGATACATGGGTTTCGGAAAGAACACTTAACTTGAATTGTTGACAGCGTGTTGAAAATGGTACACCTTTGGTTTCCATAACACTACGTCCAAGTAAAATTAACAGGAGCCGAATTTGCTCCCGTGTGAGCCTCTGGTCTAGTCTAAACAATGGCTGCCCTCCTTCCCCCTCTGACGCCTGGCTTACATTGTCCACATGTCAGAAAGTGATAGAAGGGTCACATTTACTCTACTTTAATATTGATAATTAAGTTAATTTATATAAGATGTTTTTATGATGGTAAAGTCCAAAGACTAATGTATTTAAGAATAATTCCCACCATAATAGGTGGTGAATTATAATAGTGTGTGGTGATGATATCCCGTTTTCTTTAGACGGTAATTCCACTACAAGTTACGTTTTCTATGGTTAACTTGTTTATACAACACAGCTATTATCTGTCTGTATGATATATTAAATGGTGTCGGATTTTCCGACATAATTCCCCAGGGGCTGCTCACGGGTCGAAGTCCTAATTAGAACAGACGAACACCGATACTCCTCCTTCGAATTATTAGATTAATTTGATGTTAGTAGTTAGTAATCACACATTTGTGTGTCTGTTCGTACAGGACGGATGTCCCGTACTAGAGTTGCAGGGGTTAGAAGTCTAATGCGATTTCATTTCCCTGTCAACTCTTGAAAGGCTAATATTCAAGCCTTATTACATATTATTTAACCCAGAAGACTGAATGTGATCAAGTACTACAGTCAAGTATGATTCAGGGACTGCAGTGAGATCAGTGACATTAGATATAACTTGAAGTTTGTTCAGGTAACTGGTCACTGATATATAAACACTGAGGCCCATGGAATACATCTTGATTAAATAATAAATGTATCAAATCAGTCATCAGATTTATTGGGGTTTAATTTAGTTAATTGATTCAGAAGATTGAATAGCTCATCATTAAAGTAAAGTATGGTTCTGAGACTGCAGTGGGTTCAGTGACATTGGTCGCAGTGACTTGTAGCTGTTTTAGGCTACTGTTCACTGATTTGCCACTGAGGCCTCATGAACTCATCTCCAGCATTAAATGATGATACTAACATCAACCTCTGTTGGTATAGTCAGCTGTAATCTCCTTAGTATAATGCTACTGGAGAAATATAATCAGCTGACAAATTTAGATTTCTACTAGTATTGTTTATCTGCAGGCATAGGTCTCCTCAGGCTTGATACTGGGCCTGAGAGTAATTTACCTCCTGCAGAGTTTAACATGGTTATACCCTGATATTTGGTAGGGCTACCGATGAATCGATGACAATAGTCTGTCCCTACAAGGAGACCGAAGTCGGTGAGGTGATCAGACTTAATATTATCTGCCAATTTTATTCCTCTATTTCTCAGGAATTTGGCTGTTGCTCTCAGACCTTGAACTTGTAGGTCTACTGGTATTTTGTCCACCACAATGGCTTGTACTCGACAGACGTACCTGCCTAAACGTACTGATGGTTGTACCACCTGGTAGACTTGAGGTCCTGCATCTGTTACAAACCCTGAGATGTTGAATGACATCTGGGCTACAGGCCTTAATTGTAATTCATCTGCCAGCCTTTTAGTAATATATGTTCTCTGGGATCCTTGGTCAAACAACCCACGGGTATGGACCTTGGCCCTCTTATTCAGGATGGTAATTTGAGCAGTAGGCAAAGTCGTATTGCCTTTAGACTTTGCCGATTGGACACTCTTTGTTGGTTGCACCTTGCAGTACTGTACTGTGGTGGGAATGCTATCTTCCACCTTGGGTCTTGAATACGTTAATTTCGTATATTTACACAGTGCTGCATGGTGCCTACCTCTTCTACACCTGTTACAGGTGTTGAATTGGGTATCACAATAGTCTATGTTGTGTGACTTGAGACACCTTGCACATCTCCCTAATTCCTGGAGTCGCTCCATACGAGTGTCTCTGGTTGGATAATTAGCACAACGGTATGTTGAATGTTTCTTTTTGCAGAACATACATGTCCCCCAGCCTACTGCACGTTTGGAAGTTACCGGTTTGGGTGAACTAGTAACAGTAGGCTTGGAGGATGCTGCTGCATTGTCAGATTTTCTGCAACTTGATGTTAGAGTAATTGGTTGATGTTTATTTGGGGTGGTTGTTTTACCCTTTAATTGACTATTATTTTCTATTTCTGAAGGTTTGCATGAGGCTTTAACTTCCTCATTTGCTCGTCGTTTGTTTATGATGGAATGTAAACCTTCAGTGATGTCCTGTACTGTCAGGATGGTGTTATGTTGATGTGCATATAATTCATCTAGTATATCGCTGGACAATTTTCGTTGAAGGACTACTTTGGTCATCCATTCACTAGTAGTTATATCAACCTTAAGACTGAATGTTCTTAGTAGTGACTCAAACTCCATGCTGAAGGATTGTAATGAGTCAGCAGTCTGATCAGGTTGAGGTAAATCCAGCAATTGTAGTACTAGACGTATGACAGTTTTCTCATTGCCAGCATTATCCCTAGGAGGCTGGACTGGGAAATTAGTGCTGTCGCTATTTTCATTTACATTTTCTACTACTGGTTCAGCTTCACCTCTAGTTTGGAGGCATGTTAACTTAGTAGCCTCAGGTATTGGGTTTTCAGAAACCACAGAGACTGTGGATAAATTGTCTGAGAACTGCTTAATTTCTGGTGGTATATTATTGGGTGAAGCTGTAGTGGGTGAAGCTTTATCCTTGTTGATTAAAGGATCTAATCTGGCTTTACATTTATTCTCAAAAAGATCCAGATCATCCATAACATTATCTACTTTATTTGATGTACTTGCTATTTGTTCTGATTCAATTATCCTGTGTAAATGTTCCAACCTGCCTTGAGTTTCTTCTTCATATTGTGCTAGGTCAGACAGAAATGGTTCCACATCTTCAACTATTATGTCGTCGTCGTCGTGGACCTGATTTTGGTAAGATTTCCTATTTGCTTTCAATATATGCAATTGGGTTTGAATCTGCAACAGTGGTATTTTCAACCGACGATAATTAATTACAGGCTCATATAACAACTGTTCATATTGGTTGAGATCTCTTGTTAGTTGGCGTTTACTTGCTACTAAAGCACGCTTTGCTTTCTGTGGATTAGTCATGGTGACTTGTTAATTGGGCACCACTGGCTCATAAATTGTGAGCAAGTACTAATGGTAGCCTAGGGTTAAATTCTGAACTCACTAGGCAATAATCCTACCTCTACTAGAGGTTAGCACTTAAAATTAATACACATTATATATATACAATCATACACACTAATGATTTGAGTGATAAACCAGTGTCACTGGAAGTACCTTTAGGTTAGCTCTTCTATATCACCCCAGGATGGTAGAGACACTAATTAATCACTCAAAGGTGTAATGATCATAAGTAAATTATTATATATACACAACTCAACTCGAGTTGATAAAAATTACACCCAAAATAGGGTCTGGACCATTCATTAATGGTGTTAGGTTGTTCAATATAGTACAACTGACTATAGTAATAATGGGACTAGGATGAACAATAATAGTTCAACTAGTCAGTATCCTACCCTGTTGTGGGTTGGCAATTAGTAAATATTATACTGTGATCACTAGTGCAATATATTAAATAATTCTCTATTTTGGAGAAATAATATACACAATTATTGATAATAGCCTCTTAATTAGCCTCTATGAAACTTCTAATATTATCTAGAAGTATTAAATATTATTAGTGACCTCGCGAAATAAAGTCCACAAAATTCGTAGATAATCTCTCGCGAAATGTAACACCACGAAATCCGTGAACAATCTTGCGAGGACACAGCCACTAATTTGGCTGGCTTCTATATTAGCGCTGTCATTTCACGAAATAACACGCCACCAAATATCTGTGGGTGTGTATGAAACCGCTGACTAAGGCTGAACTCGGCTGAGGGAGGCTCCTGAGCTCCCTCGAGGCTACGCTGCCGTGTTTGACTGGCTGGCCTTTGTTTAAATAACACTGCACTAGTATATTTAATGAATCCACTGGTTAACTGGTTCATCCGGTACTAAGATGACCAAATGTGGGTTCAAAGGACCGAATAATCCGGTTCCGAAGGTCCAAATAATTCGGTTTCGAAGGACCAAAAAATGTGGGAACCGACCTGTGAGATTTATATTTATTTAATTTATATGAATTTATATTTACGTTAATTTATATACTTCGATAGCAATTTGTATAATGATAAGTGATAAGGGGGGTTTATATTTATATATATGCAGCCAATCAAACTACAGAATTAACTACATACATTGAAGAGGTTCCTTATCTTATAGTACAGCAGGTTAGTCCACCAGGTATAACTAGGGTGTAGACACCAAATTATCCTCTTTGAGGTAGCTTCCATATCACCCAGTAACTGGTGCACAAAATCTTCCTCGTCTTGACCTGTCAAAAGTGCGCTAGCTGTGAAGCCAGAATCCTATATATGACAAGTATTTCAGAGAAAACTGTACATGGAACATGAAGACCTGGCTTAATTACCTTTAGTTTGAGGCTTCCACGTGCTCTAACCGGGTCACCCTATATAATGACATTAATGGCCATAAATGAAAGATACATGGGTTTCGGAAAGAACACTTAACTTGAATTGTTGACAGCGTGTTGAAAATGGTACACCTTTGGTTTCCATAACACTACGTCCAAGTAAAATTAACAGGAGCCGAATTTGCTCCCGTGTGAGCCTCTGGTCTAGTCTAAACAATGGCTGCCCTCCTTCCCCCTCTGACGCCTGGCTTACATTGTCCACATGTCAGAAAGTGATAGAAGGGTCACATTTACTCTACTTTAATATTGATAATTAAGTTAATTTATATAAGATGTTTTTATGATGGTAAAGTCCAAAGACTAATGTATTTAAGAATAATTCCCACCATAATAGGTGGTTAATTATAATAGTGTGTGGTGATGATATCCCGTTTTCTTTAGACGGTAATTCCACTACAAGTTACGTTTTCTATGGTTAACTTGTTTATACAACACAGCTATTATCTGTCTGTATGATATATTAAATGGTGTCGGATTTTCCGACAGATATACCACCAGAACTAGCTGATATACTACCAGAACTAGCAGATATACCATCAGAACTAGCAGATATACCACCAGAACTAGCAGATATACCACCAGAACTAGCTGATATACCACCAGAACTAGCTGATATACCACCAGAACTAGCTGATATACCACCAGAACTAGCAAATATACCACCAGAAATAGCTGATATACTACCAGAACAAGCAGATATACCACCAGAACTAGCAGATATACCACCAGAACTAGCAGATATACCACCAGAACTAGCTGATATACCACCATAAATAGCAGATATACCACCAGAACTAGCTGATATACTACCAGAACTAGCAGATATACCACCAGAACTAGCAGATATACCACCAGAACTAGCAGATATACCACCATAAATAGCAGATATACCACCAGAACTAGCAGATATACCACCATAAATAGCAGATATACCACCAGAACTAGCAGATATACCACCATAAATAGCAGATATACCACCAGAACTAGCAGATATACCACCATAAATAGCAGATATACCACCAGAACTAGCAGATATAACACCATAAATAGCAGATATACCACCAGAACTAGCAGATATACCACCATAAATAGCAGATATACCACCAGAACTAGCAGATATACCACCAGAACTAGCAGATATACCACCAGAACTAGCAGATATACCACCAGAACTAGCAGATATACCACCAGAACTAGCAGATATACCACCAGAACTAGCAGATATACCACCAGAACTAGCAGATATACCACCAGAACTAGCAGATATACCCCAAGAACTAGCAGATATACCACCAGAACTAGCAGATATACCACTAGAACTAGCAGATATACCACCAGAACTAGCAGATATACCACTAGAACTAGCTGATATACCACCAGAACTAGCAGATATACCACCAGAACTAGCAGATATACCAACAGAACTAGCAGATATACCACTAGAACTAGCTGATATACCACCAGAACTAGCAGATATACCACTAGAACTAGCTGATATACTAGCATACCCATTGCCCACCTGCCGGTTACCTTAATGATGACTTACCTATGGCAGGGAGGAGAATAAGGTCGAGGAGTAAGGTAGAAGCGACCAGGACAGCAGGCAGCTCCCCAAGGGTAGCGTATATCTGGGTAAATACGCCGCCACCTCTCGCAATACGCTCCCCCAGCTCCGAGCACACCGCGCCTGCAATACGGGTTTGGTGTTAGTATAACACTTATATATATATATATATATATACTTTATAGGCACTACTAACTCCAGTTTAATATATGTTAAGATTCCTGGCCACACTGTAATCACCACTACCACCATTGTTGGATAGGATCCAACCTTCCCACCACCATCACCACCATCACTACCACCACCATCACTACCTCCACTACCTCCACCACCACCACCATCAATACCTCCACCACCATCACTACCACCACCATCACTACCACCACCATCACTACCTCCACCACCACCACCACCACCACTACCACCACCATCACTACCACCACCATCACTACCACCACCATCACTACCTCCACCACCACCACCACCATCACTACCACCACCATCACTACCACCACCATCACTATCACCACCATCACTACCTCCACCACCACCACCACCATCACTACCACCACCATCACTACCACCACCATCACCACCACCACCACCACCACCACTACCACCACTCCCCCCACCACCTCCACTACTCCCCTCCCCCCACCACCACCATCACCACCACTACCACCCCCACCACCCACACCACCACCACCACCACCACCACGACCACCACCACCACCCACACCACCATCACCCCCACCACCACCACCACCAATAACCCACCACCACCACTACCACCACTCCCCCCACCACCTCCACTACTCCCCTTCCCCCACCACCACCACCACCCACACCACCACCACCACCACTACCACCACTCCCCCCACCACCTCCACTACTCCCCTTCCCCCACCACCACCACCACCCACACCACCACCACCACCACTACCACCACTCCCCCCACCACCTCCACTACTCCCCTTCCCCCACCACCACCACCACCCACACCACCACCACCACCACTACCACCACTCCCCCCACCACCTCCACTACTCCCCTTCCCCCACCACCACCACCACCCACACCACCACCACCACCACTACCACCACTCCCCCCACCACCTCCACTACTCCCCTCCCCCCACCACCACCACCTTCAACAAACCTCTCAATATTGCACTGTGTATCTGTCTCAGCCTCAGCCTATATATCTGGCTCGGTGTCTGGCTGTGTATACCTGTCTCTGTGTATCTGGCCCCATGTGTATGACTGACACTATATCTGCCTCTGTGTATGATTGTTGCTTGCTATTATGTATCATCTATGTATACAGTTGTATAATCATGGATGAGTGTGTATAGGTTCGGTTCAGTATGATTGTCAGGACGTCTTAGGGGGTCCAAGTGAACCTTAGGGGTCCCAGTGTGTTGGGGTCCCAGTTTTTCTTGGGGTCCAGTGTATTGTTGGGGTCCAAGTTTTCTTGGGGTCCAGTATATTGTTGGGGTCCAAGTTTTCTTGGGGGTCCAGTGTATTGTTGGGATCAAAATTAGGTCCCAATGTGATGGGGTCCAAGTATATCTTGGTCTAAGTATGTCTTGGACCTGTAGTGGGGTTTCAGTGTGTTTTAGGGTCAAAGTGGTGGTCCCAATGTGTCTTGGGGGTCACAGTGGGGCCCAATGTGTTGGGGTCCCACTGAGATGTGGTCCCAGTATGATGGTGTGGGGTCCCAGGGATTTAGGGACCCCAGATGAAGTCAGTATGAATTGAATTCCACTGTCATGATGAGCACTGTTCATCATGAACACACTGTTCATCATGAACACATCGTTCCGTAACAGAGCTTACAGCCGTGTAAGCAAGCGTGGCGCCACTGCCTAGTTCCTATACTGATTGGTCCGGTTAACTGCGTTTCAAAGGGTTTTTCCTGAATACATTTTATGATAGGTGGAGAGTGTGAGTGTGTCAGCGCCGACGGTCCTGTACTGGCCGAGGTGAGCCAGGGGGGGGGGGGGGGGGAGCTGTGTCTAGGCCTACTAGGCCTCCTCTCTCTGGCACATGGAAACTAAACTATTTTGGTAGGTAATTGTGTGTGTTCTTTCGCTTGCTCTCTCTCTCTCTCTCTCTCTCACTCTCTCACTACCTCCATCCCATCATATATATATATCACCTAACCTAACCAGCTAACCACCTAACCTAATCTCTCTCTCTCTCTCTCTCTCTCTCTCTCTCTCTCTCTCTCTCTCTCTCTCTCTCTCTCTCTCTCTCTCTCTCTCTCTCTCTCTCTCTCTCTCTCTCTCTCTCTCTCTCTCTCTCTCTCTCTCTCTCTCTCTCTCTCTCTCTCTCTCTCTCTCTCTCTCTCTCTCTCTCTCTCTCTCTCTCTCTCTCTCTCTCTCTCTCTCTCTCTCTCTCTCTCTCTCTCTCTCTCTCTCTCTCTCTCTCTCTCTCTCTCTCTCTCTCTCTCTCTCTCTCTCTCTCTCTCTCTCTCTCTCTCTCTCTCTCTCTCTCTCTCTCTCTCTCTCTCTTTCTCTCTCTCTCTGGGAGCGAGAAATATATATCAATAAATCCAACCAGTACATATATCTAACTTTGTCTTATATCTGCTAACAGTCCACTTGGGAATACCGGAGTGTATTGGTGCCTACAGGATCGATCTCTTAGCTCTTGGGCCCCGCCTTTCTGACCGTCGAATATACTGACTCCTGACCTTTTTATCCTCTAACATATATTTGTATACATATTTCTCTCTCAGACAGATTTACCTGAATTTACCTAAGAGCCACACTCTCTCTAGTGGCTTCGACAAGAACAGGAAGTCGGCGGCTTGTCAAAAATCACCCCATTTGTTCTGGTGATGTAATCGAACTGGATTTTAATATTCAGAAGTGTTTCGGATTTTATTGGTTCGCGGGTAGGCGGTTCCATGGGTTTATAACCCTGTGGGTGAAAAAACATCTCCTGTTCTCAGTGTTACATTGTTGCTTGTTGAGCTTGTGACTGTTGCTCCATGTTTGTGTTACATTGTTGCTTGTTGAGCTTGTGACTGTTGCTCCTTGTTTGTGTTACATTGTTGCTTGTTGTGCTTGTAACTGTTGCTCCATGTTTGTGTTACATTGTTGCTTGTTGTGCTTGTAACTGTTGCTCCATGTTTGTGTTACATTGTTGCTTGTTGAGCTTGTGACTGTTGCTCCATGTTTGTGTTACATTGTTGCTTGTTGAGCTTGTGACTGTTGGTCCATGTTTGTGTTACATTGTTGCTTGTTGTGCTTGTAACTGTTGCTCCATGTTTGTGTTACATTGTTGCTTGTTGAGCTTGTGACTGTTGCTCCATGTTTGTGTTACATTGTTGCTTGTTGAGCTTGTGACTGTTGGTCCATGTTTGTGTTACATTGTTGCTTGTTGTGCTTGTAACTGTTGCTCCATGTTTGTGTTACATTGTTGCTTGTTGAGCTTGTGACTGTTGCTCCATGTTTGTGTTACATTGTTGCTTGTTGAGCTTGTGACTGTTGGTCCATGTTTGTGTTACATTGTTGCTTGTTGTGCTTGTAACTGTTGCTCCATGTTTGTGTTACATTGTTGCTTGTTGTGCTTGTAACTGTTGCTCCTTGTTTGTGTTACATTGTTGCTTGTTGAGCTTGTGACTGTTGGTCCATGTTTGTGTTACATTGTTGCTTGTTGAGCTTGTGACTGTTGCTCCATGTTTGTGTTACATTGTTGCTTGTTGAGCTTGTGACTGTTGCTCCTTGTTTGTGTTACATTGTTGCTTGTTGTGCTTGTAACTGTTGCTCCATGTTTGTGTTACATTGTTGCTTGTTGAGCTTGTGACTGTTGCTCCATGTTTGTGTTACATTGTTGCTTGTTGAGCTTGTAACCTTCCCTGCCCTACAGTAACATTCCCCCTATCCTAAGGTAACATTCCCTTTCCCTAAGGCAACATTCCCTTCCCCTAAGGTAGCATTCCCTTCCCCTAAGGTAACATTCCCTTCCCCTAAGGTAACATTCCTATCTCCTAAGGTAACATTCCCTTTCCCTAAGGCAACATTCCCTTCCCCTAAGGTAACATTCTCTTCCCCCTAAGGTAACATTCTCTTCCCCCTAAGGTAACATTCCCTTCCCCTAAGGTAACATTCCCTTTCCCTAAGGCAGCATTCCCTTCCCTAAGGTAACATTCCCTTCCCCTAAGGTACATTCCCTTCCCCTAAGGCAACATTCTCTTCCCCTAAGGTAACATTCCTTTACCCTAAGGTAACATTCCCTTCCCCTAAGGCAACATTCCCTTCCCCTAAGGTAACATTCCTTTACCCTAATGTAAGGGAATATGACCAAATATCATGTAACATTTTATCTGAACTTTGGGAGTAATATTTTATGCATAAATTAATCAGATATTCAATATAAATTCGAATATACATATTTCCTGAACTTAAACTTTTTTAATAAAAAGGTTAATTTTTGCAAAGTCTGATAAGTTTAATAACCTTTTTACAAAAGGTTAATTGACCTTTTGAAACAAAAATTATTGACTGTTATCCATAAATGTTGGTTCTTGTTCCTTGACAGAAAACTGTGTTATGATTTCTTCCGTGAATTTCTTCCTGGTCGACGACCGGGCCGCGGGGACGCTAAGCCCCGGAAGCACCTCAAGGTAACCTCAAGGTTGACCTCAGCTGCTGGTATAATATTAGAAAATAAATAAGAAAGTTAACTGAGGAAGAGAAAATGAGTGAAAGTTATATTAGGCAGAGAGACGAGAGAAAATGAGGCAGAGAGAGAGAGAGAAGTGAATATGAGAGAGTGAAAAGCATAAGACCAAGCTAGAGAAGGTTCAGAGGTATGCCACTTTAGACCTGTTCAAGAACTAAGAGGCATGAGTTACGAGGAACGGCTGCGTGAATTGCACCTCACGTCACTGGAAGACAGAAGAGTTTGGGGAGACATGATCAACAGTCCCCGAGGCGTATCGCGAGCACTTTGGCCTGGGTTCGTATCCTGGCCGGGGTGGATTGACTGGGCGCCAATCCTTAACTGTAGCCTTTGTTCAGCCAGCAGGAAATGGGTACCTGGTTGTTAAACGATTTTGTGGGTTGTGTTCTAGGGAAATTAGTATTAAGGACCTGCCCGGAACGCTATACGTGTTGGTGGCTTTACAACCATGTAACAACTCTTGTATATAGAAATAAATAAATCACCACATTCATAATTTTCCGAGGAATTCACAGGGTAGATAAAGATAAACTGTTTAACACGGGTGGTACGGGAACAAGGGAACACAGGTGGAGACTGAGTACCCACATGAGCCACAGGGATGTTAGAAAGAACTTTTTCAGTGTCAGAGTAGATAACAGATGGAATGCATTAGGCAGTGATGTGGTGGAGGCTGACTCCATACACAGTTTCAAGTGTAGATATGATAGAGCCCAGTAGGCTCAGGAACCTGTACACCTGTTGATTATTCCAAACATGTCCCGCGCTAGTACAAACATGTCCGCGCTAGTACAAACTTGTCCACGCTAGTACAAACTTGTCCACGCTAGTACAAACATGTCCGCGCTAGTACAAACTTGTCCACGCTAGTACAAACTTGTCCACGCTAGTACAAACTTGTCCACGCTAGTACAAACTTGTCCTCGCTAGTACAAACATGTCCACGCTTGTACAAACTTGTCCACGCTAGTACAAACTTGTCCACGCTAGTACAAACATGTCCACGCTAGTACAAACTTGTCCACGCTAGTACAAACTTGTCCTCGCTAGTACAAACATGTCCACGCTAGTACAAACTTGTCCACGATAGTACAAACTTGTCCACGCTAGTACAAACATGTCCACGCTAGTACAAACTTGTCCACGCTAGTACAAACTTGTCCACGGTAGTACAAACTTGTCCACGCTAGTACAAACTTGTCCACGCTAGTACAAACATGTCCACGCTAGTACAAACTTGTCCACGCTAGTACAAACTTGTCCACGGTAGTACAAACTTGTCCACGCTAGTACAAACATGTCCACGCTAGTACAAACTTGTCCACGCTAGTACAAACTTGTCCACGATAGTACAAACTTGTCCACGCTAGTACAAACTTGTCCACGCTAGTACAAACTTGTCCACGGTAGTACAAACTTGTCCACGCTAGTACAAACTTGTCCACGCTAGTACAAACATGTCCACGCTAGTACAAACTTGTCCACGCTAGTACAAACTTGTCCACGCTAGTACAAACATGTCCACGCTAGTACAAACTTGTCCACGCTAGTACAAACATGTCCACGCTAGTACAAACTTGTCCACGCTAGTACAAACTTGTCCACGCTAGTACAAACTTGTCCACGCTAGTACAAACTTGTCCACGGTAGTACAAACTTGTCCACGCTAGTATAAACTTGTCCACGCTAGTACAAACTTGTCCACGCTAGTACAAACTTGTCCACGCTAGTACAAACTTGTCCACGCTAGTACAAACTGGTCCACGCTAGTACAAACTTGTCCACGCTAGTACAAACATGTCCACGCTAGAACAAACATGTCCACGCTAGTACAAACTTGTCCACGCTAGTACAAACATGTCCACGCTAGTACAAACTTGTCCACGCTAGTACAAACTGGTCCACGCTAGTACAAACATGTCCACGCTAGTACAAACTTGTCCACGCTAGTACAAACTGGTCCACGCTAGTACAAACTTGTCCACGCTAGTACAAACATGTCCACGCTAGTACAAACTTGTCCACGCTAGTACAAACTTGTCCACGCTAGTACAAACATGTCCACGCTAGTACAAACTTGTCCACGCTAGTACAAACTGGTCCACGCTAGTACAAACTGGTCCACGCTAGTACAAACATGTCCACGCTAGTACAAACTTGTCCACGCTAGTACAAACTTTTCCACGCTAGTACAAACTTTTCCACGCTAGTATAAACTTGTCCACGCTAGTACAAACATGTCCACGCTAGTACAAACTGGTCCACGCTAGTATAAACTTGTCCACGCTAGTACAAACTTTTCCACGCTAGTATAAACTTGTCCACGCTAGTACAAACATGTCCACGCTAGTACAAACTGGTCCACGCTAGTACAAACTTGTCCACGCTAGTACAAACATGTCCACGCTAGTACAAACTGGTCCACGCTAGTACAAACTGGTCCACGCTAGTATAAACTGGTCCACGCTAGTACAAACTTTTCCACGCTAGTACAAACTTGTCCACGCTAGTACAAACTTGTCCACGCTAGTATAAACTTGTCCACGCTAGTACAAACTGGTCCACGCTAGTACTAACTTGTCCACGCTAGTACAAACTTGTCCACGCTAGTACAAACTTGTCCACGCTAGTACAAACTTGTCCACGCTAGTACAAACTTGTCCACGCTAGTACAAACTGGTCCACGCTAGTACAAACTGGTCCACGCTAGTATAAACTTGTCCACGCTAGTACAAACTGGTCCACACTAGTACAAACTTGTCCACGCTAGTACAAACTTGTCCACGCTAGTATGAACTTGTCCACGCTAGTACAAACTGGTCCACGCTAGTATAAACTTGTCCACGCTAGTACAAACTGGTCCACGCTAGTACAAACTGGTCCACGCTAGTACAAACTGGTCCACGCTAGTACAAACTGGTCCACGCTAGTATAAACTTGTCCACGCTAGTACAAACTGGTCCACACTAGTACAAACTTGTCCACGCTAGTACAAACTTGTCCACGCTAGTATAAACTTGTCCACGCTAGTACAAACTGGTCCACGCTAGTATAAACTTGTCCACGCTAGTACAAACTGGTCCACGCTAGTACAAACTGGTCCACGCTAGTACAAACTGGTCCACGCTAGTACAAACTGGTCCACGCTAGTACAAACTGGTCCACGCTAGTACAAACTGGTCCACGCTAGTACAAACTGGTCCACGCTAGTACAAACTGGTCCACGCTAGTACAAACTGGTCCACGCTAGTACAAACTGGTCCACGCTAGTACAAACTGGTCCACGCTAGTACAAACTGGTCCACGCTAGTACAAACTGGTCCACGCTAGTACAAACTTGCCCACATTACTACAAACTTGATATCAAGTAGCACGAGGGACTACCCTGCCAGTTCCCCCTGAGTATTTTGTAGGTGGAGATCATGTCTTCCTTTACACTTCTGTTGTGTGTGTGTGCTCACCCTAGCTGTGTTTATACGACCTGGTCACACACATAGAGGTATGAGGTAACATTCCCCTGCCCTAAGGTAACATTCCCTTCCCCTGGGGTAACATTCCCTTCCTCTTAGGTAACATTCCCTTCCCCTAAGGTAACATTCCCTTCCCCTAAGATAACATTCCCTTCCCCTAAGATAACATTCCCTTCCCCTGGGGTAACATTCCCTTCCTCTTAGGTAACATTCCCTTCCCCTAAGGTAACATTCCCTTCCTCTAAGGTAACATTCCCTTCCCCTAAGGTAACATTCCCTTCCCCTAAGGTAACATTCCCTTCCCCTAAGATAACATTCCCTTCCCCTAAGGTAACATTCCCTTCCCCTAAGATAACATTCCCTTCCCCTACGGTAACATTCCCTTCCTCTAAGGTAACATTCCCTTCCTCTAAGGTAACATTCCCTTCCCCTAAGGTAACATTCCCTTCCCCTAAGATAACATTCCCTTCCCCTAAGGTAACATTCCCTTCCTCTAAGGTAACATTCCCTTCCCCTAAGGTAACATTACCTTCCCCTAAGGTAACATTCCCTTCCCCTAAGGTAACATTCCCTTCCCCTAAGGTAACATTCCCTTCCCCTAAGGTAACATTCCCTTCCCCTGGGGTAACATTCCCTTCCTCTAAGGTAACATTCCCTTCCCCTAAGGTAACATTCCCTTCCCCTAAGATAACATTCCCTTCCCCTTAGGTAACATTCCCTTCCCCTGGGGTAACATTCCCTTCCCCTAAGGTAACATTCCCTTCCTCTTAGGTAACATTCCCTTCCTCTAAGGTAACATTACCTTCCCCTAAGGTAACATTCCCTTCCCCTAAGGTAACATTCCCTTCCCCTTAGGTAACATTCCCTTCCTCTAAGGTAACATTCCCTTCCCCTAAGGTAACATTCCCTTCCTCTAAGGTAACATTCCCTTCCCCTAAGGTAACATTCCCTTCACCTAAGATAACATTCCCTTCCCCTAAGGTAACATTCCCTTCCTCTAAGGTAACATTCCCTTCCCCTAAGGTAACATTCCCTTCCCCTAAGGTAACATTCCCTTCCCTTAAGGTAACATTCCCTTCCCCTAAGGTAACATTCCCTTCCCCTAAGGTAACATTCCCTTCCCCTAAGATAACATTCCCTTCCCCTAAGGTAACATTCCCTTCCCTTAAGGTAACATTCCCTTCCCCTAAGGTAACATTCCCTTCCCCTAAGGTAACATTCCCTTCCCCTAAGATAACATTCCCTTCCCCTAAGGTAACATTCCCTTCCTCTAAGGTAACATTCCCTTCCTCTAAGGTAACATTCCCTTCCTCTAAGGTAACATTCCCTTCCCTTAAGGTAACATTCCCTTCCCCTAAGGTAACATTCCCTTCCTCTAAGGTAACATTCCCTTCCCCTAAGGTAACATTCCCTTCCCCTAAGGTAACATTCCCTTCCCCTAAGGTAACATTCCCCTGCCCTAAGGTAACATTGTCTTCCCCTAAGGTAACATCCCCTTCCCTTAAGGCAACATCCCCTTCCCTTAAGGCAACATTCCCCTGCCCTAAGGTAACATTGTCTTCCCCTAAGGTAACATCCCCTTCCCTTAAGGCAACATTCCCCTGCCCTAAGGTAACATTGTCTTCCCCTAAGGTAACATCCCCTTCCCTTAAGGCAACATTCCCCTGCCCTAAGGTAACATTGTCTTCCCCTAAGGTAACATCCCCTTCCCTTAAGGCAACATTCCCCTGCCCTAAGGTAACATTGTCTTCCCCTAAGGTAACATTCCCTTCCCCTAAGGTAACATCCCCCTGCCCTAAGGTAACATTGTCTTCCCCTAAGGTAACATTGTCTTCCCCTAAGGTAACATTGTCTTCCCCTAAGGTAACATTGTCTTCCCCTAAGGTAACATTGTCTTCCCCTAAGGTAACATTGTCTTCCCCTAAGGTAACATCCCCTTCCCTTAAGGCAACATTCCCCTGCCCTAAGGTAACATTGTCTTCCCCTAAGGTAACATCCCCTTCCCCTAAGGTAACATCCCCCTGCCCTAAGGTAACATTGTCTTCCCCTAAGGTAACATTCCCTTCCCCTAAGGTAACATCCCCCTGCCCTAAGGTAACATTGTCTTCCCCTAAGGTAACATCCCCTTCCCCTAAGGTAACATCCCCCTGCCCTAAGGTAACATTGTCTTCCCCTAAGGTAACATTCCCTTCCCCTAAGGTAACATCCCCCTGCCCTAAGGTAACATTGTCTTCCCCTAAGGTAACATCCCCTTCCCCTAAGGTAACATCCCCCTGCCCTAAGGTAACATTGTCTTCCCCTAAGGTAACATCCCCCTGCCCTAAGGTAACATTGTCTTCCCCTAAGGTAACATCCCCCTGCCCTAAGGTAACATTGTCTTCCCCTAAGGTAACATCCCCTTCCCCTAAGGTAACATCCCCCTGCCCTAAGGTAACATTGTCTTCCCCTAAGGTAACATCCCCCTGCCCTAAGGTAACATTGTCTTCCCCTAAGGTAACATCCCCCTGCCCTAAGGTAACATTGTCTTCCCCTAAGGTAACATTCCCTTCCCCTAAGGTAACATTGTCTTCCCCTAAGGTAACATTGTCTTCCCCTAAGGTAACATTCCCTTCCCCTAAGGTAACATTCCCTTCCCCTAAGGTAACATTCCCTTCCCCTAAGGTAACATTGTCTTCCCCTAAGGTAACATTGTCTTCCCCTAAGGTAACATTCCCTTCCCCTAAGGTAACATTGTCTTCCCCTAAGGTAACATTGTCTTCCCCTAAGGTAACATTGTCTTCCCCTAAGGTAACATTCCCCTGCCCTAAGGTAACATTGTCTTCCCCTAAGGTAACATTGTCTTCCCCTAAGGTAACATTCCCTTCCCCTAAGGTAACATTGTCTTCCCCTAAGGTAACATTGTCTTCCCCTAAGGTAACATTCCCTTCCCCTAAGGTAACATTCCCTTCCCCTAAGGTAACATTCCCTTCCCCTAAGGTAACATTGTCTTCCCCTAAGGTAACATTGTCTTCCCCTAAGGTAACATTCCCTTCCCCTAAGGTAACATTGTCTTCCCCTAAGGTAACATTGTCTTCCCCTAAGGTAACATTGTCTTCCCCTAAGGTAACATTGTCTTCCCCTAAGGTAACATTGTCTTCCCCTAAGGTAACATTCCCTTCCCCTAAGGTAACATTGTCTTCCCCTAAGGTAACATTGTCTTCCCCTAAGGTAACATTGTCTTCCCCTAAGGTAACATTCCCCTGCCCTAAGGTAACATTGTCTTCCCCTAAGGTAACATTGTCTTCCCCTAAGGTAACATTCCCTTCCCCTAAGGTAACATTGTCTTCCCCTAAGGTAACATTGTCTTCCCCTAAGGTAACATTCCCTTCCCCTAAGGTAACATTCCCTTCCCCTAAGGTAACATTCCCTTCCCCTAAGGTAACATTGTCTTCCCCTAAGGTAACATTGTCTTCCCCTAAGGTAACATTGTCTTCCCCTAAGGTAACATTGTCTTCCCCTAAGGTAACATTGTCTTCCCCTAAGGTAACATTGTCTTCCCCTAAGGTAACATTGTCTTCCCCTAAGGTAACATTGTCTTCCCCTAAGGTAACATTCCCCTGCCCTAAGGTAACATTGTCTTCCCCTAAGGTAACATTGTCTTCCCCTAAGGTAACATTCCCTTCCCCTAAGGTAACATTCCCTTCCCCTAAGGTAACATTGTCTTCCCCTAAGGTAACATTCCCTTCCCCTAAGGTAACATTCCCTTCCCCTAAGGTAACATTCCCTTCCCCTAAGGTAACATTGTCTTCCCCTAAGGTAACATTGTCTTCCCCTAAGGTAACATTGTCTTCCCCTAAGGTAACATTGTCTTCCCCTAAGGTAACATTGTCTTCCCCTAAGGTAACATTGTCTTCCCCTAAGGTAACATTGTCTTCCCCTAAGGTAACATTGTCTTCCCCTAAGGTAACATTGTCTTCCCCTAAGGTAACATTCCCTTCCCCTAAGGTAACATTCCCTTCCCCTAAGGTAACATTCCCTTCCCCTAAGGTAACATTCCCTTCCCCTAAGGTAACATTGTCTTCCCCTAAGGTAACATTGTCTTCCCCTAAGGTAACATTCCCTTCCCCTAAGGTAACATTGTCTTCCCCTAAGGTAACATTGTCTTCCCCTAAGGTAACATTCCCTTCCCCTAAGGTAACATTCCCTTCCCCTAAGGTAACATTCCCTTCCCCTAAGGTAACATTGTCTTCCCCTAAGGTAACATTCCCTTCCCCTAAGGTAACATTGTCTTCCCCTAAGGTAACATTGTCTTCCCCTAAGGTAACATTGTCTTCCCCTAAGGTAACATTGTCTTCCCCTAAGGTAACATTGTCTTCCCCTAAGGTAACATTGTCTTCCCCTAAGGTAACATCCCCTTCCCTTAAGGCAACATTCCCCTGCCCTAAGGTAACATTGTCTTCCCCTAAGGTAACATTGTCTTCCCCTAAGGTAACATTGTCTTCCCCTAAGGTAACATTCCCTTCCCCTAAGGTAACATTGTCTTCCCCTAAGGTAACATTGTCTTCCCCTAAGGTAACATTCCCTTCCCCTAAGGTAACATTCCCTTCCCCTAAGGTAACATTCCCTTCCCCTAAGGTAACATTGTCTTCCCCTAAGGTAACATTGTCTTCCCCTAAGGTAACATTGTCTTCCCCTAAGGTAACATTGTCTTCCCCTAAGGTAACATTGTCTTCCCCTAAGGTAACATTGTCTTCCCCTAAGGTAACATCCCCTTCCCTTAAGGCAACATTCCCCTGCCCTAAGGTAACATTGTCTTCCCCTAAGGTAACATTGTCTTCCCCTAAGGTAACATTGTCTTCCCCTAAGGTAACATTGTCTTCCCCTAAGGTAACATTGTCTTCCCCTAAGGTAACATCCCCGGGACCACTAACCATACAAGCACCACACAATATGAAGAGGTTCCAGAGCCAAAGGACATGATAACGACGTACATGATACTAAAGAGATATATAAGCATTCTGCAAAGGAATAGGTGAGCGAGAGGACATAATGGGAAACAGGAACAAAACTGATTCACACGAACACGTTCACAGAACTCCAAATCTGTTCACAGAACTCCAAATATATGCACAGAACTCCAAACATGTTCACAGAACTTCACACATGTTCACAGAACTCCAAACATGTTCACAGAACTCCAAACACGTTCACAGAACTCCAAACATGTTCACAGAACTTCACGCATGTTCACAGAACTCCAAACATGTTCACAGAACTTCACACATGTTCACAGAACTCCAAACATGTTCACAGAACTTCACACATGTTCACAGAACTCCAAACATGTTCACAGAACTCCAAACACGTTCACAGAACTCCAAACATGTTCACAGAACTTCACGCATGTTCACAGAACTCCAAACATGTTCACAGAACTCCAAACACGTTCACAGAACTCCAAACATGTTCACAGAACTTCACGCATGTTCACAGAACTCCAAACATGTTCACAGAACTTCACACATGTTCACAGAACTCCAAACATGTTCACAGAACTTCACACATGTTCACAGAACTCCAAACATGTTCACAGAACTCCAAACACGTTCACAGAACTCCAAACATGTTCACAGAACTTCACGCATGTTCACAGGACTCCAAACATGTTCACAGAACTTCACGCATGTTCACAGAACTCCAAACATGTTCACAGAACTTCACACATGTTCACAGAACTCCAAACATGTTCACAAAACACCAAACATATTCACTGAACTCCAAACATGTTCACAGAACTCCAAATATATGCACAGAACTCCAAACATGTTCACAGAACTCCAAACACGTTCACAGAACTCCAAACATGTTCACAGAACTCCAAACATGTTCAAAGAACTTCACACATGTTCACAGAACTCCAAACATGTTCACAAAACACCAAACATATTCACTGAACTCCAAACATGTTCACAAAACACCAAACATATTCACTGAACTCCAAACATGTTCACTGAACTCCAAACATGTTCACAAAACACCAAACATATTCACTGAACTCCAAAAATGTTCACTGAACTCCAAACATGTTCACTGAACTCCAAACATGTTTACAGAACTCCAAATATGTTCAATGAACTTCAAACATGTTCACTCAACTCCAAACATGTTCAATGAACTCCAAACATGTTCACAGAACTCCAAATATGTTCACAGAATCCTACACATGTGTATTGTACTTCAGACATGTTCATAGAACTCCAAACATGCTAAGAACGATCCAAAACAGTCAAAGTACTAACAAAAAAATCCCAGTACTCTAAAAAAAATTGTCAGGACTCCAAACATGTCCAGATCACAGGACTCCAAGCATACTCCATATAAGATCACATTACTTCAAATAAGGTCACAGTACTCCAAATAAGTTCTTAGTGCTACAAATAATTTCACAGTACTCCAAATAAGTTCACAGTACTCCAAATAAGTTCACAGTACTCCAAATAAGTTCACTGTACTCCAAATAAGTTCATAGTACTCCAAATAAGTTCATAGTACTCCAAATAAGTTCATAGTACTCCAAATAAGTTCACAGTACTCCAAATAAGTTCACAGTACTCCAAATAAGTTCACAGTACTCCAAATAAGTTCACAGTACTCCAAATAAGTTCACAGTACTCCAAATAAGTTCACAGTACTCCAAATAAGTTCACAGTACTCCAAATAAGTTCACAGTACTCCAAATACGTTCACAGTACTCCAAATAAGTTCACAGTACTCCAAATAAGTTCACAGTACTCCAAATAAGTTCATAGTACTCCAAATAAGTTCACAGTACTCCAAATAAGTTCTTAGTGCTCCAAATAAGTTCACAGTACTCCAAATAAGTTCATAGTACTCCAATTATTTCGTAGTAATCCAAGCATGCTAAATAGTACCCCAAACATGTACACAGTAATCTAATCATGCCAAATAGTACTCCAAAATTACCTAACAGTTCTTCAAACATGTCAAACGTGTTCACAGTTCTCCAAACATGTTCACAGAGCTCCAAACATACTCACAATACTCCAAACGTGTTCACAGAGCTCCAAACGTGTTCCCAGTACTCCAAACATGTTCACAGAGGTCCAATCATGTTCACAGAGCTCCAAACATGTTCACAGAGCTCCAAACATGTTCACAGTACTCCAAACATGTTCACAGAGCTCCAAACATGTTCACAGTACTCAAGCATGTTCACAGTACTCCAAACATGTTCACAGAGCTCCAAACATGTTCATAGTACTCCAAACATGTTCACAGTACTCCAAAGATGTTCACAGTTCTCCAAACATGTTCACAGTAATCTATATATTTCCACTGTACTTCTCACACATATGTAATTGTTATGAAGACCAGTCCTCCCCACATGAGAAGAGAGAGAAACTGCGACGTTTCGGACCTTACCAGACCAATCAGGAGCAGCAGTGTGAAACAGACCAATCAGGATCATCAGAAAACAGATCAAACAGGAGCAGCGGTGTGAAACAGACCAATCAGGAGCAGCAGTGAGGATCAGATCAAACAGACCAATCAGAAGCAGCAGTGTGAAACAGACCAATCAGAGGCAGCAGTGTGAAACAGACCAATCAAGAGCAGCAGTGTAAAACAAGCCAATCAGGAGCAGCAGTGTGAAACTGACCAATCAGAGGCAGCAGTGTGTAACAGATCAATCAGGAGCAGCAGTGTGTATCAGACCAATCAGGAGCAGCAGTGTGAAACAGACCAATCAGGAGCCGTAGTGGGAAACAGACCAATCAGGAGCAGCAGTGTGAAACAGACCAATCAGGATTAGCAGTGTGAAACAGACCAATCAGGAGCAGCAGTGTGAAACAGACCAATCAGGAGCAGCGGTGTGAAACAGACCAATCAGAAGCAGCAGTGTGAAACAGACCAATCAGGAGCAGCGGTGTGAAACAGACCAATCAGGAGCAGCAGTGTGAAACAGACCAATCAGGAGCAGCAGTGAGGATCAGATCAAACAGAAAAATCAAGAGCAGCAGTGTGAAACAGACCAATCAGGAGCGGCAGTGTGAAACAGACCAATCAGGAGCGGCAGTGTGTAACAAACCAATCAGGAGCAGCAGTGTGTAACAGACCAATCAGGAGCAGCAGTGTGTAACAAACCAATCAGGAGCGGCAGTGTGTAACAGACCAATCAAGAGCAGCAGTGTGAAACAGACCAATCAGGAGCGGCAGTGTGAAACAGACCAATCAGGAGCAGCAGTGTGTAACAGACCAATCAGGAGCAGCAGTGTGAAACAGACCAATCAGGAGCAGCAGTGTGAAACAGACCAATCAGGAGCGACAGTGTGTAACAGACCAATCAGGAGCAGCAGTGTGAAACAGACCAATCAGGAGCGGCAGTGTGTAACAGACCAATCAGGAGCAGCAGTGTGAAACAGACCAATCAGAAGCAGCAGTGTGAAACAGACCAATCAGGATTAGCAGTGTGAAACAGACCAATCAGGAGCAGCAGTGTGAAACAGACCAATCAGAAGCAGCAGTGTGAAACAGACCAATCAGGATTAGCAGTGTGAAACAGACCAATCAGGAGCAGCAGTGTGAAACAGACCAATCAGGAGCAGCAGTGGGAAACAGACTAATCAGGAGCAGCAGTGTGAAACAGACCAATCAGAGGCAGCAGTGTGAAACAGACCAATCAAGAGCAGCAGTGTGAACCAGACCAATCAGAGGCAGCAGTGTGATACAGACCAATCAGGATTAGCAGTGTGAAACAGACCAATCAGAGGCAGCAGTGTGAAACAGACCAATCAGGAGCAGCAGTGAGGATCAGATCAAACAGACCAATCAAGAGCAGCAGTGTGAAACAGACCAATCAGGAGCAGCAGTGTGAAACAGACCAATCAGAAGCAGCAGTGTGAAACAGACCAATCAGGAGCAGCAGTGTGATACAGACCAATCAGAAGCAGCAGTGTGAAACAGACCAATCAGAGGCAGCAGTGTGATACAGACCAATCAGGATTAGCAGCGTGAAACAGACCAATCAGAAGCAGCAGTGTGAAACAGGCCAATCAGGAGCAGCAGTGTGAAACAGACCAATCAGAAGCAGCAGTGTGTAACAGACCAATCAGGAGCAGCAGTGAGGATCAGATCAAACAGACCAATCAAGAGCAGCAGTGTGATACAGACCAATCAGGAGCAGCAGTGTGAAACAGACCAATCAGAGGCAGCAGTGTGATACAGACCAATCAGGAGCAGCAGTGTGAAACAGACCAATCAGAGGCAGCAGTGTGATACAGACCAATCAGGATTAGCAGTGTGAAACAGACCAATCAGAGGCAGCAGTGCGAAACAGACCAATCAGGAGCAGCAGTGAGGATCAGATCAAACAGACCAATCAAGAGCAGCAGTGTGAAACAGACCAATCAGGATTAGCAGTGTGAAACAGACCAATCAGAAGCAGCAGTGTGAAACAGACCAATCAGGAGCGGCAGTGTGTAACAGACCAATCAGAAGCAGCAGTGTGATACAGACCAATCAGGATTAGCAGCGTGAAACAGACCAATCAGAAGCAGCAGTGTGAAACAGACCAATCAGGAGCAGCAGTGTGAAACAGACCAATCAGAAGCAGCAGTGTGAAACAGACCAATCAGGATTAGCAGTGTGAAACAGACCAATCAGGAGCAGCAGTGTGAAACAGACCAATCAGAGGCAGCAGTGTGAAACAGACCAATCAGGAGCAGCAGTGTGAAACAGACCAATCAGAGGCAGCAGTGTGATACAGAGCAATCAGGATTAGCAGTGTGAAACAGACCAATCAGAAGCAGCAGTGTGACACAGACCAATCAGGAGCAGCAGTGTGAAGCAGACCAATCAGAAGCAGCAGTGTGAAACAGACCAATCAGGAGCAGCAGTGCAAAACAGACCAATCAGAAGCAGCAGTGTGAAACAGACCAATCAGAAGCAGCAGTGTGAAACAGACCAATCAGGAGCAGCAGTGTGAAACACACTACCACGAAGAGTGGTGGTTGGTTGCAAGAGGAGTTTTGAGACAAGAGAACGAAGGGTTTTAGTGAGATTTTAAGAGTTAGGGGCCAGATTCACGAAAGCACTTACGCCAGCACTTAAGAACGTGTACATCTTTCCTCAATCTTCGACGGCTTTGGTTACATTTACTAAACAGTTTACAAGCATGAAAACTTGCCAGTCAACTGTTGTTATTGTTGTAAACAGCCTCCTGGTGCTTCGGAGCTCATTAACTGTTTAATAATTGTAAACAAAGCCGCCAAAGATTGAGAAAAGATGTAAACGTTCGTAAGTGCTTGCGTAAGTGCTTTCGTGAATCTGGCCCCAGATATGGAGTGTAGGCAGAGGACAGTGGACAGAGCCCTGTAGTAATTACCCGTAATGTACCTCCCTTGTGTGGTAATTGTGGTCCAAACTGTGTCATTGGTTCCCAATTTGTAGTAAGTATTATGAAAACAATGTAATTGGTTCCTCCCTTCGAGCAATTATGATCCAAACAATGCAGTGGGTTCTCATTTAGTAATTGTAGTACAAACTATGTAATTGGTTCTCCCATGTGGTCATTATGGTTCAATTTTGGAAATTCACCCCAACCCCCTTTCCTCCCCTCCATTACCCCCCCTTTCTCCCCTCCACTGCCCCCCTTTCTCCCCTCCACTGCCCCCCTCCCCCCCTAACTCTTGCCCATTTACGCGGGTAAAGAAATTATCTCCCAACTCTTGGAATCTTTTTTAAGAAATAGTTGTTAAAACTTTTATATTAAAAATCCCGAAAAAAACGTCTAAGAAACACTTTTGTCTCTTTTTGATACTTTTTTTACTTTTGTATTAAGTTGAACCGTAAGTTTAAAGTCCGTCATTAAAGTTAGGGGTGACGGCCTGTAGAGCAGTTTCCGTCTCAAGTTGTATTTTATTTCAAGTTAGAACTTTAACTGAGTTGAAGGTGACAGATGAAGGGACTTTAAAGTTAGATGTCATGGCCGGACAAAATGTTCTTCAACTTAGTTGTGTGATGACCTGACAAGGGGTGTTTAAACAATGTTATTATCCAAGTTAACATGTGTAAAATGTGCCTCTCCATTGGAGACTTTCGACGCCGTGGATAAAGGGGGGGAGGGATCTGCTGCATGGGTAACAGCTTCTCTCCTGCATCTCCCTCCCCAGGCTTTGCCCCTCTGGAGAGGCCACTCCAGACCGACAACCAGAGCATAACTCCATAGTCTTCTGAGACTGATGGATGTCTACTATCCAAGTTAGGAGTTACTGGTCGTGGATGATTTCAGGTCAGGAGCAAGTCTTTAAGTAGGTTGGTTGGGCAGTCATAATATCTCTTTTTTTTTTGAGATATATAGAAGAGTTGTTACATTCTTGTAGAGCCACTAGTACGCGTAGCGTTTCGGGCAAGTCCTTAATCCTATGGTCCCTGGAATACGATCCCCTGCCGCGAAGAATCGTTTTTTCATCCAAGTACACATTTTACTGTTGCGTTAAACAGAGGCTACAGTTAAGGAATTGCGCCCAGTAAATCCTCCCCGGCCAGGATACGAACCCATGACATAGCGCTCGCGGAACGCCAGGCGAGTGTCTTACCACTACACCACGGAGACTGCTGAATCTCCCTCTGTAGTATATGCTCTGTTGTATTTATCTCCCTCTGTTGTGTTTATCTCCCGCTGTTGTATTGTTTAACTGGCAGGCTCGACTATTTTCTTGTCTTCTACTTTCTGTGGCCTGATTTCCCTCATCCTGTGTTCTGTTTGTGTTATTATCTAGTCTCCTTGTATTTCTCATTTGCTTTTCTTCTCTGATTCTCTTTTCTGCCTCCCTTTTCTTCTTAGACATGTCCTGTCTAATAAGTTGAGAATGGTACTTTTCCTCATTTCTTAAACATATTTTCTCTGCCAGTTTATTCTTAATGGAGTTGCTGTTTATTAAAATAACTTTCACTGGCCGATTTCTTTCTCTCTGAAACTTACCTAGCCTGCAGAAATGTAAAAGAACAATTTTCCTTGTTGCATCTCCAACGTAAATTTTGTGTAGAATTTCTGTCATTCTGTCCTATCTCTCTCCTTATTTGCCATGTGTCTCCCTCAGGCTCTGGCAGGTTGCATATCACTGCTGATTTCTCATTCCTGCCTTGAACCTGTCATGACCTTAGTAGATTTTACAGCCACTAACGCTGTTTTCCTTGATTAAAATATATGCTTTCCCTCTGGAATGGTTGTGTGTCTATGTATGTATTAACACGATGTACTGACCGGGGTGAGAATAGCTTGAGCTACCTCATCCCTTTGTGTGGATTTTACCTCAATAAACTTATTTCAATTTCACTTTCTAGAATGGTTGTTTCTTCAGTGGAGTGTTTCCCTGATCTTACTCCTGAAATTTTGCTTATTCTCTCTTTGTTGCATTCTCTCCTATGTTATCTTTCTCAATTCCTTTGTTGCCCTAACTTCCTCTTCCCCCTTCTCTATTATCTTCTGTATCTTTTTTTTTTTTTTTATCTGATCAATTTTTTTTCAAATTTTCAGAATCAGAATTTTTCAAATCTGATTCATGTTTGCTTCGTGTTGCGAGTTATTTCCTTCAGTTCTTCTACGTGGTTGAAGGTCGCAATGTAGTACACACAGAAATCACAATAGTGTGATATATCAATCCCGTGCAAATATCAAATCTACGCAGGGGAATATACCGTGCGTAGGTTCGAATCCTCATCACGGTCCTTGCGGATTTGTTGGTTGCAATGCAGTGTTTGTCACTTCTGTCTAGTCTTAAATTTAGGCATTCAATTACTTCATTCTTTTTTTAACCCTATTTACTAATTCTAGAGCCTGTGTTTCCTGAGAAGCTTCGTCGTCTTCCAGTGTCTACACTTCTTCTCTCCCTTGGCCTTCTCTCCTTGGCCTTCTCCCCTTGGCCTTCTCCCCTTGGCTTTCTCCCCTTGGCCTTCTCCCCTTGGCCTTCTCTCCTTGGCCTTCTCCCCTTGGCCTTCTCCCCTTGGCTTTCTCCCCTTGGCCTTCTCCCCTTGGCCTTCTCTCCTTGGCCTTCTCCCCTTGGCCTTCTCCCCTTGGCCTTCACCCCTTGGCCTTCTCCCCTTGGCCTTCTCCTCTTGGCCTTCTCTCCTTGGCCTTCTCCCCTTGGCCTTCTCCCCTTGGCCTTCTCTCCTTGGCCTTCTCCCCTTGGCCTTCTCCCCTTGGCCTTCTCCCCTTGGCCTTCTCCCCTTGGCTTTCTCCCCTTGGCCTTCTCCCCTTGGCCTTCTCTCCTTGGCCTTCTCCCCTTGGCCTTCTCTCCTTGGCCTTCTCTCCTTGGCCTTCTCTCCTTGGCCTTCTCTCCTTGGCCTTCTCCCCTTGGCCTTCTCCCCTTGGCCTTCTCCCCTTGGCCTTCTCCCCTTGGCTTTCTCCCCTTGGCCTTCTCCCCTTGGCCTTCTCTCCTTGGCCTTCTCTCCTTGGCCTTCTCTCCTTGGCCTTCTCCCCTTGGCCTTCTCCCCTTGGCTTTCTCCCCTTGGCCTTCTCCTCTTGGCCTTCTCCCCTTGGCCTTCTCCCCTTGGCCTTCTCCCCTTGGCCTTCTCTCCTTGGCCTTCTCCCCTTGGCCTTCTCCCCTTGGCCTTCTCCCCTTGGCCTTCTCCCCTTGGCTTTCTCCCCTTGGCCTTCTCCCCTTGGCCTTCTCTCCTTGGCCTTCTCCCCTTGGCCTTCTCTCCTTGGCCTTCTCTCCTTGGCCTTCTCTCCTTGGCCTTCTCCCCTTGGCCTTCTCCCCTTGGCCTTCTCCCCTTGGCTTTCTCCCCTTGGCCTTCTCCCCTTGGTCTTCTCTCCTTGGCCTTCTCTCCTTGGCCTTCTCCCCTTGGCCTTCTCCCCTTGGCCTTCTCTCCTTGGCCTTCTCCCCTTGGCCTTCTCCCCTTGGCTTTCTCCCCTTGGCCTTCTCCCCTTGGCCTTCTCTCCTTGGCCTTCTCCCCTTGGCCTTCTCTCCTTGGCCTTCTCCCCTTGGCCTTCTCTCCTTGGCCTTCTCTCCTTGGCCTTCACCCCTTGGCCTTCTCCCCCTTGGCCTTCTCCCCTTGGCCTTCTCTCCTTGGCCTTCTCCCCCTTGGCCTTCTCCCCTTGGCCTTCTCTCCTTGGCCTTCTCCCCTTGGCCTTCTCTCCTTGGCCTTCTCCCCTTGGCCTTCTCTCCTTGGCCTTCTCCCCCTTGGCCTTCTCTCCTTGGCCTTCTCTCCTTGGCCTTCTCTCCTTGGCCTTCTCTCCCTTGGCCTTCTCCCCTTGGCCTTCTCTCCTTGGCCTTCTCTCCTTGGCCTTCTCCCCTTGGCCTTCTCCCCTTGGCCTTCTCCCCTTGGCCTTCTCTCCTTGGCCTTCTCCCCTTGGCCTTCTCTCCTTGGCCTTCTCCCCTTGGCCTTCTCTCCTTGGCCTTCTCCCCCTTGGCCTTCTCTCCTTGGCCTTCTCCCCTTGGCCTTCTCTCCTTGGCCTTCTCTCCTTGGCCTTCTCCCCTTGGCCTTCTCCCCTTGGCCTTCTCTCCTTGGCCTTCTCTCCTTGGCCTTCTCCCCTTGGCCTTCTCCCCTTGGCCTTCTCTCCTTGGCCTTCTCCCCTTGGCCTTCTCTCCTTGGCCTTCTCCCCTTGGCTTTCTCCCCTTGGCCTTCTCCCCTTGGCCTTCTCTCCTTGGCCTTCTCCCCTTGGCCTTCTCCCCTTGGCTTTCTCCCCTTGGCCTTCTCCCCTTGGCCTTCTCTCCTTGGCCTTCTCCCCTTGGCCTTCTCCCCTTGGCCTTCACCCCTTGGCCTTCTCCCCTTGGCCTTCTCCTCTTGGCCTTCTCTCCTTGGCCTTCTCCCCTTGGCCTTCTCCCCTTGGCCTTCTCTCCTTGGCCTTCTCCCCTTGGCCTTCTCCCCTTGGCCTTCTCCCCTTGGCCTTCTCCCCTTGGCTTTCTCCCCTTGGCCTTCTCCCCTTGGCCTTCTCTCCTTGGCCTTCTCCCCTTGGCCTTCTCTCCTTGGCCTTCTCTCCTTGGCCTTCTCTCCTTGGCCTTCTCTCCTTGGCCTTCTCCCCTTGGCCTTCTCTCCTTGGCCTTCTCTCCTTGGCCTTCTCCCCTTGGCCTTCTCCCCTTGGCCTTCTCTCCTTGGCCTTCTCCCCTTGGCCTTCTCTCCTTGGCCTTCTCCCCTTGGCCTTCTCTCCTTGGCCTTCTCCCCCTTGGCCTTCTCTCCTTGGCCTTCTCCCCTTGGCCTTCTCTCCTTGGCCTTCTCTCCTTGGCCTTCTCCCCTTGGCCTTCTCCCCTTGGCCTTCTCTCCTTGGCCTTCTCTCCTTGGCCTTCTCCCCTTGGCCTTCTCCCCTTGGCCTTCTCTCCTTGGCCTTCTCCCCTTGGCCTTCTCTCCTTGGCCTTCTCCCCTTGGCCTTCTCCCCTTGGCCTTCTCTCCTTGGCCTTCTCCCCTTGGCCTTCTCCCCTTGGCTTTCTCCCCTTGGCCTTCTCCCCTTGGCCTTCTCTCCTTGGCCTTCTCCCCTTGGCCTTCTCCCCTTGGCCTTCACCCCTTGGCCTTCTCCCCTTGGCCTTCTCCTCTTGGCCTTCTCTCCTTGGCCTTCTCCCCTTGGCCTTCTCCCCTTGGCCTTCTCCCCTTGGCCTTCTCTCCTTGGCCTTCTCCCCTTGGCCTTCTCCCCTTGGCCTTCTCCCCTTGGCTTTCTCCCCTTGGCCTTCTCCCCTTGGCCTTCTCTCCTTGGCCTTCTCCCCTTGGCCTTCTCTCCTTGGCCTTCTCTCCTTGGCCTTCTCTCCTTGGCCTTCTCTCCTTGGCCTTCTCCCCTTGGCCTTCTCCCCTTGGCCTTCTCCCCTTGGCCTTCTCCCCTTGGCTTTCTCCCCTTGGCCTTCTCCCCTTGGCCTTCTCTCCTTGGCCTTCTCTCCTTGGCCTTCTCTCCTTGGCCTTCTCCCCTTGGCCTTCTCCCCTTGGCTTTCTCCCCTTGGCCTTCTCCCCTTGGCCTTCTCCCCTTGGCCTTCTCCCCTTGGCCTTCTCCCCTTGGCCTTCTCTCCTTGGCCTTCTCCCCTTGGCCTTCTCCCCTTGGCCTTCTCCCCTTGGCCTTCTCCCCTTGGCTTTCTCCCCTTGGCCTTCTCCCCTTGGCCTTCTCTCCTTGGCCTTCTCCCCTTGGCCTTCTCTCCTTGGCCTTCTCTCCTTGGCCTTCTCTCCTTGGCCTTCTCCCCTTGGCCTTCTCCCCTTGGCCTTCTCCCCTTGGCTTTCTCCCCTTGGCCTTCTCCCCTTGGCCTTCTCTCCTTGGCCTTCTCTCCTTGGCCTTCTCCCCTTGGCCTTCTCCCCTTGGCCTTCTCTCCTTGGCCTTCTCCCCTTGGCCTTCTCCCCTTGGCTTTCTCCCCTTGGCCTTCTCCCCTTGGCCTTCTCTCCTTGGCCTTCTCCCCTTGGCCTTCTCTCCTTGGCCTTCTCCCCTTGGCCTTCTCTCCTTGGCCTTCTCTCCTTGGCCTTCACCCCTTGGCCTTCTCCCCCTTGGCCTTCTCCCCTTGGCCTTCTCTCCTTGGCCTTCTCCCCCTTGGCCTTCTCCCCTTGGCCTTCTCTCCTTGGCCTTCTCCCCTTGGCCTTCTCTCCTTGGCCTTCTCCCCTTGGCCTTCTCTCCTTGGCCTTCTCCCCCTTGGCCTTCTCTCCTTGGCCTTCTCCCCTTGGCCTTCTCTCCTTGGCCTTCTCTCCTTGGCCTTCTCCCCTTGGCCTTCTCCCCTTGGCCTTCTCTCCTTGGCCTTCTCTCCTTGGCCTTCTCCCCTTGGCCTTCTCCCCTTGGCCTTCTCTCCTTGGCCTTCTCCCCTTGGCCTTCTCTCCTTGGCCTTCTCCCCTTGGCCTTCTCTCCTTGGCCTTCTCCCCCTTGGCCTTCTCTCCTTGGCCTTCTCCCCTTGGCCTTCTCTCCTTGGCCTTCTCTCCTTGGCCTTCTCCCCTTGGCCTTCTCCCCTTGGCCTTCTCTCCTTGGCCTTCTCTCCTTGGCCTTCTCCCCTTGGCCTTCTCCCCTTGGCCTTCTCTCCTTGGCCTTCTCCCCTTGGCCTTCTCTCCTTGGCCTTCTCCCCTTGGCCTTCTCTCCTTGGCCTTCTCCCCCTTGGCCTTCTCTCCTCCGCCATTAATTGCTCCAGTCTTCCACTGCCTCTCAATAGCTCATCCATCTGTCTGGAAGTTCTGCTGCACTAATGGTCTTCCGTTCCTCTTCCTTCGTGCGGTCCTCTAATGGCATAAAACATTTCTATGCGGTTAGTTTATATTTTTGAGCTGCTCCATATCTATCATGTAAAAATAATAATAATAATAATAAATACAGAGAATATGTATGAACGTGATATATATCAATGAGATATTCAATTAGGACTGTGAGGGGGGTGCGAACCTACGACCCCAGCATTGGCAAGTAGCGTACTGTACCATTAGACCACCGTGGAATTGTTAAAAGTCATACAACCTGATTTCTACTGAAATAACAGGAAGTCTGGAGGCCCGTACTGAAGCCATTGGGTAGGCTCTGCTCTTGCTGTAAGAGAGTAAGGTGGGGAGACATTGAATTGTGTGTGTACTCACCTAGTTGTACTCACCTAGTTGTGCTTGCGGGGGTTGAGCTCTGGCTCTTTGGTCCCGCCTCTCAACTGTCAATCAACAGGTGTACAGATTCCTGAGCCTATCGGGCTCTGTCATATCTACACTTGAAACTGTGTATGGAGTCAGCCTCCACCACATCACCCCCTAATGCCTTCCATTTGTCAACCACTCTGACACTAAAAAAGTTCTTTCTAATATCTCTGTGGCTCATTTGGGCACTCAGTTTCCACCTGTGTCCCCTAGTACGTGTGCCCCTTGTGTTAAATTGACTGTCTTTATCTACCCTATCAATCCCCTTCAGAATCTTGAATGTGGTGATCATGTCCCCCCTAACTCTTCTGTCTTCCAGCGAAGTGAGGTTTAATTCCCGTAGTCTCTCCTCGTAGCTCATACCTCTCAGCTCGGGTACTAGTCTGGTGGCAAACCTTTGAACCTTTTCCAGTTTAGTCTTATCCTTGACTAGATATGGACTCCATGCTGGGGCTGCATACTCCAGGATTGGCCTGACATATGTGGTATACAAAGTTCTGAATGATTCTTTACACAAGTTTCTGAATGCCGTTCGTATGTTGGCCAGCCTGGCATATGCCGCTGATGTTATCCGCTTGATATGTGCTGCAGGAGACAGGTCTGGCGTGATATCAACCCCCAACTCTTTTTCCTTCTCTGACTCCTGAAGAATTTCCTCTCCCAGATGATACCTTGTATCTGGCCTCCTGCTCCCTACACCTATCTTCATTACATTACATTTGGTTGGGTTAAACTCTAACAACCATTTGTTCGACCATTCCTTCAGCTGGTCTAGGTCTTCTTGAAGCCTCAAACAGTCCTCTTCTGTTTTAATCCTTCTCATAATTTTAGCATCGTCCGCAAACATTGAGAGAAATGAATCGATACCCTCCGGGAGATCATTTACATATATCAGAAACAAGATAGGACCGAGTACAGAGCCCTGTGGGACTCCACTGGTGACTTCACGCCAATCGGAGGTCTCACCCCTCACCGTAACTCTCTGCTTCCTATTGCTTAGATACTCCCTTATCCACTGGAGCACCTTACCAGCTACACCTGCCTGTCTCTCCAGCTTATGTACCAGCCTCTTATGCGGTAACTGTGTCAAAGGCTTTCCGACAATCCAAGAAAATGCAGTCCGCCCAGCCCTCTCTTTCTTGCTTAATCTGTGTCACCTGATCGTAGAATTCTATCAAGCCTGTAAGGCAAGATTTACCCTCCCTGAATCCATGTTGGCGATTTGTCACGAAGTCCCTTCTCTCCAGATGTGTTACCAGGTTTTTTCTCACGATCTTCTCCATCACCTTGCATGGTATACAAGTCAAGGACACTGGCCTGTAGTTCAGTGCCTCTTGTCTGTCGCCCTTTTTGTATATTGGGACCACATTCGCCGTCTTCCATATTTCTGGTAGGTCTCCCGTCTCTAGTGACTTACTATACACTATGGAGAGTGGCAGGCAAAGTGCCTCTGCACACTCTTTCAGTACCCATGGTGAGATCCCATCTGGACCAACAGCCTTTCTAACATCCAGATCCAGCAGGTGTCTCTTGACCTCCTCTCTCGTAATTTCGAACTCCTCCAAGGCCGCCTGGTTTACCTCCCTTTCTCCTAACACAGTGACCTCACCCTGTTCTATTGTGAAGACCTCCTGGAACCTCTTGTTGAGTTCCTCACACACCTCTCTGTCATTCTCTGTATACCTGTCCTCGCCTGTTCTAAGTTTCAATACCTGTTCTTTCACTGTTGTTTTCCTTCTGATGTGACTGTGGAGTAGCTTTGGTTCGGTCTTGGCTTTGTTTGCTATATCATTTTCAAAATTTTTCTCTGCTTCTCTTCTCACCCTGACGTACTCATTCCTGGTTCTCTGGTATCTCTCTCTGCTTTCTGGTGTTCTGTTATTCCGGAAGTTCCTCCACGCCTTTTTGTTCAGTTTCTTCGCTTCCATACATGCCCTATTATACCATGGATTCTTCTGTTGCTTCTCGGATTTTTCCCTTTGGGCCGGGATGAACCTGTTTACTGCCTCCTGACACTTTTGGGTAACATAGTCCATCATACCCTGTACAGACTTGTCTCTGAGGTCTGTGTCCCAAGGTATTTCACTTAGGAAACTTCTCATCTGTTCATAATTCCCCTTTCGGTATGCCAGCCTTTTGATTCCTAGTTCTTTTTGGGGGGAGATAAGTCCTAGCTCTACCAGGTACTCAAAATTCAATACACTGTGGTCACTCATTCCCAAGGGCGCTTCCATCTTAACTTCCCTTATATCCCATTCATTTAGGGTAAATATCAAATCAAGCATTGCTGGTTCATCTTCTCCTCTCATTCTTGTTGGTTCTTTGGTGTGCTGGCTTAGAAAGTTTCTTGTTGCCACGTCCAGCAGCTTAGCTCTCCATGTTTCTGGTCCTCCATGCGGGTCTCTGTTCTTCCAATCTATCTTCCCATGGTTGAAGTCTCCCATAATTAGTAGTCCAGATCCATTCCTGCTAGCAACAGAAGCTGCTCTTTCTATTATGTTAATGGTGGCCATGTTGTTTCTATCATATTCCTGTCTAGGTCTTCTGTCATTTGGGGGTGGATTATATATGACTGCGACTATAATTTTTTTCCCTCCATTTGTTACAGTACCTGCTATGTAGTCACTGAAACCTTCGCAGCCCTGAATATCCATCTCCTCAAAATCCCAGCCTTGTCTTACCAGCAGAGCTACACCACCCCCACCTCTTCCTTCCCTCTCTTTCCTCATAACATAATAGTCCTGTGGGAACACTGCATTTGTTATCGTTTTCGTGATCTTTGTTTCTGTGAGGGCTATTATGTCTGGGTTTTCCTCTAGTACCAGTTCTCCAAGCTCATTTGCTTTATTTGTAATTCCATCTATGTTTGTGTACATCGCTTTGAGGCTCACTTTCTTCTGTCCCTTCTCAAATCGCCTCCTTGGTGAGTGTTCTGCTGGTGGGGGAGGCTGTTCCATGGGTGTGAGGACCTGTGAGGTGGATAACAGGGTCTCAGAGGATACTGGGATGAGGTGCGGGGGATCCAGTGAAGGGGGAGGGTATGGGGTGAAAGGGGAGGGAGGACGGGAAGGAAAGGGGGGGAGGGAGGACTCGGGAGGAGGGGAGGGGTAGAAGGGTGGGGATTGGGTGTGGGGGGAGGGAGATTTTGCTGAACATTTGAGTGGGGGCAGGGAGGGTTTGGGGTAGGGGGGTTTTCTATGCAGAGGAGGGAGGCGGGGTTGTCCTCCCTTCTGGCGTTACTGGGTAGCTGGTTGTGGGTTCCCCCCTCGCCTCTGGGGGTGTTGGGTTGGGAGCTGTGACTTCCTGGTTTTCCCCTCTCGCCCTGCGCCTCTTCCTTGCTTCTGCCGCCACGGCTCTCTCCTCCCTTGTCATGTCTCTCTGGAGGAATACATTTTTTAATTTTCCCACGTTTTTCAGGGAGCTCTTCCTTGATAGGGTCTTCTCCTTTGTGTTCTCGTTTGCAAACACTATTTTTATCATTCGGTCTCGGTCTTTGTTGTACCGGCCTAGCCTGAAAACCTTCTCAATGCTATGCTCAGCCCCTTCCATGTCTAGTGCCTTTAGTACTTCATTCACTGCTGCTTTGTCCTTGTCACTCCACTCTGTCCTATTAGATCCTTCCTGCTCCTTAATACCCACAGCAACCACTGATCTGTTCCTTTCCAGCAGTTGGCTAGTGGAGCGTGCCGCCTCCTGCGAGGTGGCTGCTTTCATGGCCACCTCCATCACTGCAGTCATTACTTCAGAGTTATTTTTTTTTAGTATTTCCGCAAATGTTTCTTTTATTGTGGCATTCTCATCCAGAAAACTATTACCACCTTCTCCCTGGGTGGTTTTCTGATTCTCAGCCTCGATACCATTTTCTTTGAGGGCTCTAATCTCCTCCTTTGCTGCTGTCAGCTCTCTTTTCAGGTTGCTTATTTCGTTCTTCATTTCCTGCATCATTTCTTGCATCTCACTCTTGATGTCCTCCAGAAACTGGGCGAACATTTCCTTCATCTCGTCACCTTGGCTCTTTCCTGTTCCCCTGGGACCTCTGGCTGCCATGCTTGACCCTGTTGGGATGGGGGAGGGAGAGAGAGAGAGAGAGGAAGAGAGAGAGAAAGAGAGAGAAAGGGAGTGATAAAGGGAGAGATAAATGGGTGGGTGGGGGGGGATCCGACCCTTCCACTGAAGTGAGAAGAAAGTAGAAGGGGAGGGGGGGGAGGAGATGGAGAGAGAGGCGGGAGGGAGAGAGAGGAGAGGGAGAGAGTGGGTGAGGGAGAGAGCGGGTGAGGGAGAGAGCGGGTGAGGGAGAGAGGGGGGGGAGGTGTGTGTGTGTGTGTGTGTGGGCAGAGAGGGAGGGGGAAGGAAAGAGAGGGAGGGAGAGGGGGAGGGAGGGGGAAGGAAAGAGAGGGAGGGGGAAGGAAAGAGAGGGAGGGAGAGGGGGAGGGAGAGGGGGAGGGAGAGGGGGAGGGAGGGAGGGAGAGGGAGAGAGGGAGAGGGAGAGAGAGAGAGAGAGAGAGAGAGAGAGAGAGAGCAGGAGAGAGAGAGCAGGAGAGAGAGAGCAGGAGAGAGATAGTGGGAGAGGGAGAGAGGGAGTGGGAGAGAGGGAGAGTGGGGAGGGGAAGAGTGTGTGTATGGGCGATGCGGGGGACTGGGGGTGGGGGGGGGCGGAGATGGCGACTAAGTCAGGTCAGGTCCGATGGTGGGGTCAAGATGGGGGGGGATAGTAAGGTCCTATCCCAAGTGTTAATGCCTTTTTCCCTGACTGGACAATTGTGTGTGTGTGTGTGTGTG
>NC_091221.1:16377541-16432579 GCF_040958095.1 Procambarus clarkii
ATCCATGTGTCCTGGAGGGATATTACCATCCATGTGTCCTGGAGGGATATTACCATCCATGTGTCCTGGAGGGATATAACCATCCATGTGTCCTGGAGGGATATAACCATCCATGTGTCCTGGAGGGATATTACCATCCATGTGTCCTGGAGGGATATAACCATCCATGTGTCCTGGAGGGATATAACCATCCATGTGTCCAGGAGGGATATTACCATCCATGTGTCCTGGAGGGATATAACCATCCATGTGTCCAGGAGGGATATTACCATCCATGTGTCCTGGAGGGATATAACCATCCATGTGTCCTGGAGGGATATTACCATCCATGTGTCCTGGAGGGATATAACCATCCATGTGTCCAGGAGGGATATTACCATCCATGTGTCCTGGAGGGATATAACCATCCATGTGTCCTGGAGGGATATTACCATCCATGTGTCCTGGTGGCCCGTCCAAATACTGTCGAAATTTTGCAATAAATGCTTAATATCCTTGCACATGTTGCTTGGTGTAGTGAGGTCGTGTTCCCAGCGATCTTGTATAGTGCTTATGAATGTAACTTTGCAAGTTTGTGGAGATATTGAAATGATAGTGGGAGTTTAAGGTGATTTGTCATTATGAAGGCTGGAGCGACGCATGCTCACTCGGCCGGGGTCAGGGGATGACTGAGAAGGACAGCGACTCAGGGGACGGAGATTTTTAGAGTGGACTCGCCCAGGTGGGGGAGTACCTCCACAGTAGAGACCGCTGCAAGGGATGTTGGAGTTTGCAGAGGGGAATTTACTTGTAAATATTATTCATGTTTTGATGGAAGACATGTTGGTATTTTAGTTGTAATGGAATTACAGGTTGATGTATGATGGATGTGGTGAGTCCAGAGTTGATGTAGCAGTGGTACAATGAGGACACGAGACATCATTAAGTGATGTAGCGATATCTTGAGGTAATTTCAGGGCTCAGCGTCCACGCAGCCCAGTCCTCGACCAGGCCTCCTTTTTGTTACATATACCCAGGAAGCAGCCTGTAGCAGCTGTCTAACTCCCAGGTACCTATTTATGGGCGGTGGTGGTGGTACACCTTCCAACAGAACAAGACTCGAGCCCTCCCCCCAGCAAACACCTTCACCAGCCAAGGAACCAGTCACACTAATACCCTGAAGATGGTTCACTTCCTTCCCCCCCCCCTTACCCCCAGCAGCGGTGAACTTGGGATCCTCTTCCGACGCTCACAAAGTGAATGGGATTCAATTTCCTTAATCCCTAGATCGACCAGGGAAGCGAGCTTACACATGTATATACACACACACTCACACACACACACACACACACACACACACACACACACACACACTCACACACACACACACACACACACTCACACACTCACACACACACACACACACACACACACACACACACACACACACACACACACACACACACACACACACACACACACACACACACACAAGTACCCACCTAGGGCACCCTCCCCCCACCCACCCCCCTCCTCCCACTCACCCCCCTCCTCCCACTCACCCCTCTCCCCAGGACCTCCCTTCTCCCACATCCCTCAAGCCCTCCCTTCTCCCACATGCCTTCCCGTCTCTCCCACCCCCAAGCCCTCCCTTCTCCCCCGCCCCCCACTCTCCCCCACCCCACCTATATCTTCCCCTCTCCCCCACCCCCCTAAACCCTCCCCTCTTCCTCACCCACCTCAGCCCTCCTTTTTCCCCCACGCCCCCCAAGCCCTCCACCCTTTTCTCTCCCCCCCAAGCCCCCCATATCCCGTATCCCCCAAAGCCTCTCCTCCCCCCATGCTTCCCCAACTCTCCTTCTCTCACCACACCCCAACCCTCCCCCTCTCACTCTTCCCCCCCAACCCTCACCCTCTCTCTCTCCCCCCCCCCTAACCTCCCCCTCTTACCCACCCCCCTTACCCTCCCCCTCTCCCCCACCACCCCCCTTTCCCCCACCCTCCAAGCCCTCCCTCCTCCACCAGTCTCCCCGTGCCAGGCCCCCCCAGCTCCCACTTACCCCAGATCCCAACGGTCCCCCCAGAAAAGAAGCAGAAGAGAGTCAGTTTCAGGGTGATGTACTCGAACATAGATGGGATCACAAGCAAGACAAGTGAACTAAGGGAAAGAGCACAAGAAGTGAACCCAGATGTAATCGGACTCACTGAAACAAAACTCTCTGGAATCATAACGAATGCCGTGTTTCCCCAGGAGTATACAGTAATAAGGAAAGAGAAGGAAGGTAGGGGAGGAGGCAGAGTGGCCCTACTCATGAGAAAGGAATGGAGTTTTAAGGAGATGGCTATCCCGGGCTGTGCAGGAGTTCAGAGACCACATAGCAGGCACCATAACAATGGGAGGACCAAGAATAGTAGTAGCAGTAATATACAACCCTCCACCAAATGACAGAAGACCCATTCAAGAGTATGAAAACAACAACATGGCAGTTAACACTATAATTGAGAGGGCAGCCTCTGCTGCCTGTAGAAATAGATCCCACCTGCTCATCATGGGCGACTTCAATCACGGAAGGATTGACTGGGAGAACAAGGAACCGCATGGAGGCGAGAATACGTGGAGAGCCAAACTATTGGAGGTGGTGACAAGAAACTTTTTAACCCAGCATGTCGGAGAACCCACAAGGATGAGCGGTAATGACGAACCAGCGAGACTCGACCTAGTCTTCACTCTGAACGACTCTGACATAAGAGAAGTCGGTTTTGAGGACCCAGTAGGAATGAGCGACCACAGTGTACTGGTGTTTGAGTACTTGATTGAAGAAGGGTTATTGAACTCGAGGAGGGATACCGAAGCCAAAAGGTTAGCATACCGAAAGGGAAACTATGAGGGGATAAGAAAATTCCTAACAGATATGGCATGGGAAACAGAGCTCAGGGGAAAGACGGCCCAAGATATGATGGACTACATCACGCAGAAGTGCAAGGACGCAGCAAACAAGTTTGTCCCAGTCCAAAAGGAAAACAGAGAAATGAAAATGAGAAACCCATGGTTTAATCAGAGATGTAGGCTAGCTAAGCAGCAAAGTAAAAGGGCATGGAGAAACTATAGGAATAACAGGACACTGGAGAGCAGAGAAAGATACCAGAATGCCAGGAATGAATATGTCAGGATGAGAAGAGAGGCAGAAAGACAATACGAAAATGACATCGCAAGCAAGGCAAAGACTCAGCCTAAATTGTTGCATAGCCACATCAGGAGAAAAACAACAATAAAGGCACAGGTTATGAAATTAAGGATAGGGGCGGAAGGATTCACTACAAATGACAAGGAAGTGTGTGAGGAATTGAATAAGAAATTCCAGGAGGTCTTCACCTTAGAGCAAGGAGAAATTCCAAAGGTAAGAGAGGGAATAGCTAACCAGGAACCACTGGAAGACTTTGAGATTACCAGCGGAGAAGTAAGGAAGTGTTTACTAGAATTGGATGTGACAAAGGCTATAGGCCCAGATGGAATCTTCCCTTGGGTTCTATAGGAAGGAGCAAGAGAACTGTGCCTACCACTCTCCATAGTGTATAACAAATCACTGGCAACAGGGGAACTGCCAGATATTTGGAAAACAGCTAACGTAGTCCCAATATACAAGAAAGGGGATAAACAGGAGGTACTGAACTACAGGCCAGTGTCCCTAACCTGCATACCAAGCAAGCTGATGGAGAAGATTGTGCGAAAAAAACTAGTGGAGCATCTGGAGCGAAGGAACTTTGTAACACAGCATCAACATGGGTTCAGGGATGGCAGGTCCTGCCTCACAGGGTTACTTGAATTCTACGACCAGGCAACAAAAATAAGGCAAGAAAGAGAAGGGTGGGCAGACTGCATATTTTTGGATTGTCAGAAAGCCTTTGATACAGTGCCACACAAGAGGATAGTGCGAAAGTTGGAGATGCAGGCTGGAGTGAAAGGGAAGGTACTCCGGTGGATAGAGGAGTACCTAAGCAACAGGAGACAACGAGTCTGTGTGAGGGGTGAGGCCTCAGATTGGCGAGACGTTACAAGTGGAGTCCTGCAGGGGTCAGTCCTTGGACCTATACTGTTTCTGGTATATGTAAATGATCTCCCAGAGGGTATAGATTCGTTCCTCTCAATGTTTGCCGACGATGCAAAAATTATGAGGAGGATTGAAACAGAGGATGCTAGTAGGAGGCTACAAGATGACCTAGATAGACTGAGTGAATGGTCCAACAAATGTCTGTTGAAGTTCAACCCGAGTAAATGCAAAGTAATGAAACTAGGCAGTGGAAACAGGCGGCCAGACACAGGATACAGAATAGGAGATGAAGTACTTAATGAAACAGACAGAGAGAAAGATCTAGGCGTTGATATCACACCAAACCTGTCTCCTGAAGCCCACATAAAGAGAATAACATCTGCGGCATATGCGAGGCTGGCTAACATCAGAACGGCGTTCAGGAACCTGTGTAAGGAATCATTCAGGATCTTGTACACCACATATGTAAGACCAATCCTGGAGTATGTGGCCCCAGCATGGAGTCCGTACCTTGTCAAGCACAAGACGAAGCTGGAAAAAGTCCAAAGGTATGCTACTAGACTAGTCGAAGAACTAAGATGCATGAGTTATGAGGAAAGGCTGCGGGAAATGCACCTTACGACACTGGAAGACAGAAGAGTAAGGGGGGACATGATCACAACCTACAAAATCTTCAGGGGAATCGACCGGGTAAACAAGGATGAACTATTCAACAGTGTGGGAACGCGAACAAGGGGACACAGGTGGAAGCTGAGTACCCAAATGAGCCACAAAGACATTAGAAAGAACTTTTTCAGTGTCAGAGTAGTTAGTAAATGGAATGCACTAGGAAGTGATGTGGTGGAGGCTGACTCCATACACAGTTTCAAATGTAGATATGATAGAGCCCAGTAGGCTCAGGAACCTGTACACCTGTTGATTGACGGTTGAGAGGCGGGACCAAAGAGCAAAAGCTCAACCCCCACAAGCACAATTACGTGAGTACACACACACACACACACACACACACACACACACACACACAGCCTTGTCTTGGGTCAGCTTTGATCGTGAGCAGACGTGTAGGGTCAGCGGTCGCGTTAACCGAGGGAACAATAGGGTTCAAGGGAGCGGGTGTACTGTGCAGTGAGAATCGGGACAGTGTAAATTGAACAGTGGCATTGTAATGCAATACATTGATCACATCTCGTGGTGAATTATCTTAGTGAATTTAGAAAAATAGCTAGTGAAGATAGACTTCTTGAGGAAGCATCAGTCGCATCAGCCGGGACCCACGTGGAGACCTGAAGACCTCACAGGATTACCGACGACACGCCGTGTATTCACCTAGAGTGCTTGTGGGGGGCTGGCTGGTAAGTGTCTCTCTCATAAGTCTCCAACAGTGTGCAAGGTTTATATAATATCATATCATAGACACTATTGCATTCCATTCAATAATACAATCGTGGTAGACAGGTAACAGGGACAGCAAATGTGAGCTCACTGGGAACCCAGATAAGCCGCTAATCCCCCCCCCCCCCCACCGTAATCTGAAGACTACACCTCACCCACCTCTTAACCCCCCATCTAACTCTCCCAACACACTCCCCCCTCCGCCCCCACCACTCCCACTCTCCCAAAACACTCCCCCCCCCCCACCACACCCACTCAAACTAGGACTATTCTTGCTCTCTCTCTCTCTCTCTTGCTCTCTCTCTCTCTCTTGCTCTCTCTCTCTCTCTTGCTCTCTCTCTTGACAAGGGCAAAATGGCAGGTGGACGCAACAGGGACACAGGGAACAGCCAAAGTGACCAAACGAGGGACATGTTAACCCAAGTTCTGGAGGAATTCAGAAAGGAGATGCAGGAAATGAGGATTACAATTAACAACCTGCAAAGTGAGCTGACATCAGCAAGGGAAGAGATCAAATCCCTCACAGAGAAAAATAAAGAGACCGAACATCAGATTATCATCCAAAGGGAAGGTGGGAATGTTACATTGGAAGGAAATGCCTCTGTATCTGAAACATTTGCGGACATACTGAAAAAGAGCTCAGAAGCTATGGACACAGTGAGGGAGGTAGCCATGCAAGCTGCTACGTCACAGGAAGCAGCAAGGTGCACCACTCAGCTGCTGGAGAGGAAAAGATCAGTGGTAGTTGTAGGCATCAAAGAACAGGAAGGATCCAACAGGCAAGAATGGAATAGCAAGGATAGAGAGGCAGTACAGGGGCTACTGAAAGGGTTACAGATGGAAGGGGCTGAACGAAACATTGAGAAGGTTTTCAGGTTGGGCTGGTACAACAAGGACAGAAACCGACTTGTAAAGGTGGTGTTTACAAACGAAACCACGAAGGAGGATATTCTCGAAAGGAAGAGTCGACTGCAGCATATGGAGGGATACAAGAAAGTATTCCTGCAGAGGGACAGGACGAAGGAGGAGAGAGCCAGGGCAGCAGAGGCAAGGAGGAAGCACAGGGAGAGAGGAGCAAACCAGGAAATCACAGCCCCCAACACAACAGTCCCAGAGACAAGAAGCGAACCCAAAACCAGCATCCCTGCAACACCAGAGGGGAGGGCAACACCACCACCCCCCTCTGCATAGAAACCCTCCTTTCCCCTCACCCTACCTGCCCCCACCCAACCCTCCCTCCCCCCCCCCACCCCATTCTTACCCTGTCATCCCTTCCCCATTCCCATCATGTCCCCCCTCCCACCTTTCCCCCCCCATCCCCCCTCCCACCTTTCCCCCCCCCCATCCCCCCTCGCCCTTCATCCCATACCCTCCCTATTCCTCCTCCCCCCTCACCCCATATCCTCCATGTCCCCCCTATCACCTTAACCCACACCCTACCTGTCCCCCCTTCCCTGAAACCCCCACCCCTCACCCCAAACTCCTCTGAGACCCTGCAAACCACCTCACAGATCATCTCACCCACTGAAAAGCTTCCCACACCAGCAGAATGCTCGCCAAGAAAGGGACAAGAAAATGAACTGAAGAAAGTGAGCTTCAAGGCGATGTACACAAACATAGATGGAATTATAAATAAAACAAGTGAACTCGGAGAATGGGCACTAGAAGAAAACCCAGACATAATAGCACTCACAGAAACAAAGCTAACAAACACCATAATAAACGCAGTGTTTCCACAGGGCTACTCTGTAGTGAGGAAAGAGAGAGAAGGGAGAGGAGGTGGTGTTGTTTTGATACTAGGAGAAGGTTGGAGTTTCGAAGAGATGGTAATTCAGAACTGTGAAGGTTTCAGTGACTACATATCAGGCACTATAGCAACTGGAGGACAGAAAATTATAGTAGTAGTCATATATAACCCCCCACCAAATGACAGAAGACCCAGACAGGAATATGATAGAAACAATTTGGCCACCATCAATATAATAGAGAGAGCAGCTTCTGTGGCTAGCAGGAACGGATCCAGGCTACTAATCTTGGAGACTTCAACCATGGAAAGATAGATTGGGGGAACAGAGACCCACATGGAGAGCTAAGCTGCTGGATGTGGCAACAAGAAACTTTCTAAGTCAACACGTCAAGGGACCGACAAGAACGAGAGGAGGGGATGAACCAGCCTTGCTTGATCTGATATTTACCCTAAATGAGTAGGATATAAGGGAAGTTAAGTTGGAAGCCCCCTTAGGAATGAGTGATCATAGTGTATTGAGCTTTGAGTACCTGGTTGAGCTAGGAATTATCACCCCCAAAAAAGAACTGGGAAACAAAGGGCTGGCGTACCGAAAGGGAAACTATGAGGAGATGAATAAATTCCTATGGGATATACATTGGGACACAGAACTCGGAACCAAGTCCATACAAGACATGATGGACTATGTCACCCAAAAATGTCAGGAGGCTGTAAGCAGGTTTGTCCCAGCCCAACAGGAAAAAACAGAGAAGCAAAGGAAGAATCCGTGGTTTAATAAGGAATGTATGAAAGCAAAGGAGCTGAACAAAAGGGCACGGAGGAACTTCCGTAATAACAGAACACCAGAAAGTAGAGAGAGAGATACCAGAGAACCAGGAACGAGTATGTTAGTGTGAGAAGAGCAGCTGAGAAAAGGTATGAAAATGATATAGCTAATAAATCCAAGACCGAACCAAAGCTACTACACAGTCACATCAGGAGGAAGACAACAGTGAAGGAACAGGTGATGAAACTTAGGGTGGGCGAGGACAGGTACATAGAGAATGACAAAGAGGTGTGTGAAGAACTCAACAAAAGGTTCCAGGAGGTCTTTACAATAGAACAGGGAGAAGGCACGGCGCTAGGAGAGGTGGCAGCAAACCAGGTGACCTTGGAAAGGTTCGAAATTACAAGAGATGAGGTCAAGAAGCACCTATTGGAGCTGGATGTGAGAAAAGCTGTTGGGCCGGATGGAATCTCACCATGGGTATTGAAAGAGTGTGCAGGAGCACTTTGCTTGCCACTCTCCATAGTGTATAGTAGGTCTCTGGAAACGGGAGACCTACAAGAAATATGGAAGACTGCTAATGTAGTACCAATATACAAAAAGAGTGACAGACAAGAGACACTGAATTACAGCCAAATGTCCTTAACTTGTATACCATGCAAGGTGATGGAGAAGATTGTGAGAAAAAACCTAGTAACACATCTGGAGAGAAGAGACTTCGTGACAACCCATCAACATGGGTTCAGGGAGGGTAAATCTTGCCTTACAGGATTGATAGAATTCTACGATCAGGTGACAAGGATAGATCAAGAAAGAGAAGGATGGGCGGACTGTCGGAAAGCCTTTGACACAGTACCCCATAAAAGGTTGATGCATAAGCTGGAGAAACAGGCAGGAGTAACTGGTAGGGCGCTCCAGTGGATAAGGGAGTACCTAAACAATAGGAAGCAGAGCGTTACAGTGAGGGGTGAGACCTCAGAATGGCGGGAAGTCACCAGTGGAGTCCCACAGTGCTCTGTATTCGGACCAATCCTGTTTCTTATATACGTAAATGGTCTCCCAGAGGGTATAGACGCATTCCTCTCAATGTTAGCTGACGACGCCAAAATTATGAGAAGGATTAAGACAGAGGAGGACAGTTTGAGGCTTCAAGAAGACCTAGACAAGCTGCAGGAATGGTCAAGCAAATGGTTGTTAGAGTTTAACCCAAGCAAATGTAATGTAATGAAGATAGGGGTAGGAAGCAGGAGACCCTATACAAGGTATCATTTGGGAGATGAAATACTTCAAGAGTCAGAGAGAAAGACCTGGGGGTTGATATCACACCAGACCTGTCCCCTGAAGCTCATATCAAGAGGATAACATCAGCATCATATGCCAGGTTGGCTAACATAAGAACGGCCTTCAGAAACTTGTGTAAGGAATCTTTCAGAACAGTATATACCACAAATGTCAGACCAATCCTGGAGTATGCGGCTCCAGCATGGAATCCATATCTAGTCAAGCATAAGACTAAAATGGAAAAGGTTCAAAGGTTTGCCACCAGACTAGTACCCGAGCTGAGAGGTATGAGCTACGAGGAGACTACGGGAATTGAACCTCACTTCGTTGGAAGACAGAAGAGTTAGGGGGGACATGATCACCATATTCAAGATTCTCAAGGGAATCGACAGGGTTGATAAAGACAGGCTATTTAACACAAGGGGCACACGCATTAGGGGACACAGGTGGAAACTGAGTGCCCAAATGAGCCACAGAGATATTAGAAAGAACTTTTTTAGTATCAGAGTGGTTGACAAATGGAATGCATTAGGGAGTGATGTGGTGGAGGCTGACTCCATACACAGTTTCAAGTGTAGATATGATAGAGCCCAATAGGCTCAGGAACCTGTACACCTGTTGATTGACGGTTGAGAGGCGGGACCAAAGAGCCAGAGCTCAACCCCCGCAAACACAACTAGGTGAGTACAACTAAGTGAGTACAAACAGACAGCTCAGCCTAAATTGTTGCATAGCCACATGAGGAGAAAAACAATAGTAAAGGAACAGGTTATGAAATTAATAATATGGGCGGAAGGATTCACTACAAACGACAAGGAAGTGTGTGGGGAACTGAATAAGAAATTCCAGGAGGTCTTCACCTTAGAGCAAGGAGAAATTCCAGAGATATGAGAGGGAAAAGTTAACCAGGAACCACTGGAAGAGTTTGAGATTACCAGCGGGGAAGTAAGGAAGTTGTTACTATTGTTGCATGTGACAAAGGCTATAGGTCCAGATGGAATCTCCCCTTGGATACTAAAGGAAGGAGCAGAAGCACCGTGCCTCCCACTCTCCATAGTGTATAACAAATCACTGGAAACAGTGGAACTGCCAGAAATTTGGAAAGCAGCTAATGTTACAGCAGCTACAAGATGACCTAGACAGACTGAATGAATGGTCCAACAAATGGCTGCTAAAGTTCAACCCGAGTAAATTCAAAGTAATGAAACTAGGTGGTGGAAACAGGAGGCCAAACACAGGATACAGAATAAGGGATGAAGTACTTAATGAAACGGACAGAGAGAAAGATCTAGGAGTTGATATCACACCAAACCTGTCTCCTGAAGCCCACATAAAAAGAATTACGTCTGCGGCATATGCGAGGCTGGCTAACATCAGAACAGCCTTCAGGAACCTGTGTAAGGAATCATTCAGAATCATGTATGTCACACATGTAAGACCAATCCTGGAGTATGCTGCCCCAGCATGGAGCCCGTACCTTGTCAAGCACAAGGCGAAGCTGGAATAAGTCCAAAGGTATGCCACTAGACTAGTCCCAGAACTAAGTGGCATGAGTTACGCAGAAAGGCTGCGGGAAATGCACCTTATGACACTGGAAGACAGAAGCGTAATGGGAGACATGATCACTACGTACAAAATCCTCAGGGGAATCGACAGGGTAGACAATGATAAACTATTCAACACTGGTGGTACGCAAACAAGGGGACACAGGTGGAAACTTAGTACCCAGATGAGCCACAGAGACGTTAGAAAGAACTTTTTCAGTGTCAGAGTAGTTAGTAAATGGAATGCACTAGGAAGTGATGTGGTGGAGGCTGACTCCATACACAGTTTATAATGTAGATATGACAGAGCCCAGTAGGCTCAGGAATCTGTACACCTGTTGATTGAACTGTTCAATCAACGGAGTCTTACACAGTTTCTTCCTTACTCCTTGGCACAAGATCACGCAAACTGGATCCAGACACGATCCACGATGGCAGGATTATCGTGCGCAATGAGTAAATAAGGATAACACGGCGATTAACGGTGGTAGAGGTGGCAGACACGCCACCCACACCTGGGGCTCCTTCCTAGACAAATGCCGGTCCTACACTAACTTTTAGCGGGCTAGGGAAACTCAAAAGATGCCGGTCTCCCCTCACCTTGTCTTGACCAATCAGAGCAAAGCCAGCACAGCCTATCGTGCCGCTACGAATCACAGTCTTTCGCGCCTAATCATCACCTCGCGGCTGAGATGCCTAGACGAATCACAGACGAGACGCCTTGAGGCGTCCCGTGACGTCACAAGGCGGGGGAGGCGACGTTCACCCCCCCGCCCCCCCCCCCACCTCTAAAACCGTTGGCTAGCGAGCTCAAGTACCCTCTCATACCACACTCACTGTACCAAGTCCCATTTCTCAGAAAACAGGATTAAATCTGTAACTCTCCCTATAGAGCAGTCACAGACGCCTGCCTAGTCTAACAAGTCAGACCTAAGACCAGACCAGACTTCTTATCTAGAGTCCGAGAGCGACTCTAGCCTAATCTAGAAACTAGAAAACTAGCTGAGGGAATTTCCATTCCCTCACACATGTTAAGACTCGTAACACACTTACAGAAAGTTAGGTTTGTAAACAAACACATATATGTATTCAGGGAAGGAAAATCATGTCTAACAAACCTGGAATTCTATGATAAAGTAACAAGAATAAGGCAGGACAGAGGAGGATGGGCAGACTGCATATTTCTGGACTGCCAAAAAGCCTTTGATACAGTACCACACATGAGGCTGCTATTCAAACTTGAGAGGCAGGCAGGAATAAGGTGAAAGGCTCTAGCATGGTAAGGAACTACCTAACAGGAAGGAGCCAGAGAGTTGCGGTAAGGGGCGAGAAGTCGGACTGGTAAACAGGAACGAGTGGAGTACCTCAAGGATCAGTGCTATGTCGATATTGTATATATAGATTCTTTAATTTTATTTCTAACTAGCTGTACCCGGCTACGCGTTGCCGTAGCTGAGCCACAGCAACAATATCTTTGTCCCATCACTTTGTCCTCCCCAACATTCCCCACTCCACGCTCCCCTCGTCCTCCCTACCATTCCCCACTCACCTGTTCCCTTGTTCTCCATTCCCCCTGTCCCCTCGTCCCCATCATCCCCAACTCATCCAGTCCCCTCGTCCTCCCCTCCATTACCCCCTCCCTTGTCCCCTCGTCCTCCCCACTCCCGTTCCACTGAAATATAAGAAAAAGTGTTAAAAACAATGAAAAAATAAAAAAATAAACTATACTCAAGAAATGAATGGTATGGTAAGCCACAAATCTCAATTCCAATGCAATGTCACACAAAATAATTAAATTAAAATAAAATAATTCGAAATCTATGAAAATTCAATTTATCAATGAAATCGGAAACATTGAAATGTAATTAGTGATATATATAGTATAGCGAGTGTGTTGGTATTACATGCAACAGATGGCGCTGTTTGTTTATAAAAAAACATGTTTTTACCTGTCACAGGTGTGGCATCTATAAAGTAGGTATATTAAAACACGCGCCTATTCGAAAGCAACGTTGTGTCAAAATTTCAAAGCAATCGGCAAAGAGGTTTCGAAGATTTCCCGCATAAAAAACACATGAAAAACACAGTTTTTCAAAAAAGCATTTTTTTCCGTCACAGACGTGACACCAATATAGTACGTGTACAAAAACCCGCTCGGATGCGAATGGAACATTATGTGAAAATTTCAAATCAATCTGTGAGGCACTTTTGGAGATTAGCAATTTTGAACAAATTAACATTTACATTTTTATTTATATAGATATGTAAATTACATGTCTACAGTACTATATGTCGATATTTGCAGATGACGCAAAGTTGATGAGAAGAGTTGTGACAGATGAGGATTGAAGGATCCTCCAAAAGGACTTGAACAGGTTGCAGAGATGGTCAGAGAAATGGCTACAGGAGTTCAAGAGGAGCAAGTGTAAAGTTTAAGTTACGAAAATGGCTACTGGAGTTCAACAGGAACAAGTGTAAAGTTTAAGTTACGAAAATGGCTACAGGAGTTCAACAGGAGCAAGTGTAAAGTTTAAGTTACGAAAATGGCTACTGGAGTTCAACAGAAGCAAGTGTAAAGTTATGGAAATGGGAATAGGTGACAGGAGACCAAAGAGAAACCACCTACCCCTGACGACTCGAGAAAGAGACCTGGGTGTGGACATAACACCTAATCTAACGCCTGAGCATATAAATAAGATAACGGCAGCAGCGTACTCTACACTGGCAAAACTTAGACCGTTATTCAGAAACCTAAGTAAGGAGGCATTTAGGATGCTTTACACTGCCTACGTGAGACCAGTCTAAGAGTATGCCGCCCCATCATGGAGTCCCCATCTGAAGAAACACATAAGAAAACTGGAAAAGGTTCAGAAGTTTGCGACGAGTCTCGTCCTAGAGTTACGAGTGATGGGGGTATGAAGAGCGACTGAAAGAACAGAACCTGACGACGCTAGAAAACTTGGAAAGACAGGAGAGACATAATAGCGATATATAAAATACTTAGAGGGATTGATAGAGCGAAAATAGATGAAATATTCACATTGAATACTAGTTGAACAAGGGGTATGGGTGGAAGTTGAAACTCGTATGAATTTTGGAATGAATAGAATGAATCAAAAGAGAAGGTTGTAAAAGCAAACTCTATTCATAATCATAAACAGAAGGAAAGGGTAATAGACCAGAAGTCACTGCTTTAAACAACCAGCGGATAGAAAGGCGGGGTCCAAGAGCTAATGTTCGAGCCTCCAGGCACAGATAGGTGACTGCACACACATACATACACACACACACACACACATACACACACACACACACACACACACACACACACACACACACACACACACACACACACACACACACACACACACACACACACACACACACACACACACACACACACACACACACACACACACACACACACACACACACACACACACACACACACACACACACATACACAGAGGCGGGACCAAAGAGCCAAAGCTCAACCCCCGCACAAATAGGTGAGTACAGAGCAGAAACTAAGTCAATTTAGAGCATAAATATCCCCAGGAAACTATTTCTTGGGATGAGCAACACGCCCGGACAAACTTTTCAACAGCCACACAATTCCATTATTCCAGCATGGTTCACTTCCAGACTTACTGTGTTCTTCCAGCATGGTTCACTTCCAGACTTACTGTGTTCTTCCAGCATGGTTCACTTCCAGACTTACTGTGTTCTTCCAGCATGGTTCACTACCAGAGTTACTGTGTTCTTCCAGCATGGTTCACTACCAGACTTACTGTGTTCTTCCAGCATGGTTCACTACCAGACTTACTGTGTTCTTCCAGCATGGTTCACTACCAGAGTTACTGTGTTCTTCCAGCATGGTTCACTACCAGAGTTACTGTGTTCTTCCAGCATGGTTCACTACCAGACTTACTGTGTTCTTCCAGCATGGTTCACTACCAGAGTTACTGTGTTCTTCCAGCATGGTTCACTACCAGACTTACTGTGTTCTTCCAGCATGGTTCACTACCAGACTTACTGTGTTCTTCCAGCATGGTTCACTACCAGAGTTACTGTGTTCTTCCAGCATGGTTCACTACCAGACTTACTGTGTTCTTCCAGCATGGTTCACTACCAGAGTTACTGTGTTCTTCCAGCATGGTTCACTACCAGACTAACTGTGTTCTTCCAGCATGGTTCACTACCAGAGTTACTGTGTTCTTCCAGCATGGTTCACTTCCAGACTTACTGTGTTCTTCCAGCATGGTTCACTACCAGAGTTACTGTGTTCTTCCTGCATGGTTCACTTCCAGAGTTACTGTGTTCTTCCAGCATGGTTCACTTCCAGACTTACTGTGTTCTTCCAGCATGGTTCACTACCAGAGTTACTGTGTTCTTCCAGCATGGTTCACTTCCAGACTTACTGTGTTCTTCCAGCATGGTTCACTTCCAGACTTACTGTGTTCTTCCAGCATGGTTCACTTCCAGACTTACTGTGTTCTTCCAGCATGGTTCACTTCCAGACTTACTGTGTTCTTCCAGCATGGTTCACTTCCAGACTTACTGTGTTCTTCCAGCATGGTTCACTTCCAGACTTACTGTGTTCTTCCAGCATGGTTCACTTCCAGACTTACTGTGTTCTTCCAGCATGGTTCACTTCCAGACTTACTGTGTTCTTCCAGCATGGTTCACTTCCAGACTTACTGTGTTCTTCCAGCATGGTTCACTTCCAGACTTACTGTGTTCTTCCAGCATGGTTCACTTCCAGACTTACTGTGTTCTTCCAGCATGGTTCACTTCCAGACTTACTGTGTTCTTCCAGCATGGTTCACTTCCAGACTTACTGTGTTCTTCCAGCATGGTTCACTTCCAGACTTACTGTGTTCTTCCAGCATGGTTCACTTCCAGACTTACTGTGTTCTTCCAGCATGGTTCACTTCCAGACTTACTGTGTTCTTCCAGCATGGTTCACTTCCAGACTTACTGTGTTCTTCCAGCATGGTTCACTTCCAGACTTACTGTGTTCTTCCAGCATGGTTCACTTCCAGACTTACTGTGTTCTTCCAGCATGGTTCACTTCCAGAGTTACTGTGTTCTTCCAGCATGGTTCACTTCCAGACTTACTGTGTTCTTCCAGCATGGTTCACTTCCAGAGTTACTGTGTTCTTCCAGCATGGTTCACTTCCAGACTTACTGTGTTCTTCCAGCATGGTTCACTTCCAGAGTTACTGTGTTCTTCCAGCATGGTTCACTACCAGAGTTACTGTGTTCTTCCAGCATGGTTCACTACCAGACTTACTGTGTTCTTCCAGCATGGTTCACTACCAGAGTTACTGTGTTCTTCCAGCATGGTTCACTACCAGACTTACTGTGTTCTTCCAGCATGGTTCACTACCAGAGTTACTGTGTTCTTCCAGCATGGTTCACTACCAGACTTACTGTGTTCTTCCAGCATGGTTCACTACCAGACTTACTGTGTTCTTCCAGCATGGTTCACTACCAGAGTTACTGTGTTCTTCCAGCATGGTTCACTACCAGACTTACTGTGTTCTTCCAGCATGGTTCACTACCAGAGTTACTGTGTTCTTCCAGCATGGTTCACTACCAGACTTACTGTGTTCTTCCAGCATGGTTCACTACCAGAGTTACTGTGTTCTTCCAGCATGGTTCACTTCCAGACTTACTGTGTTCTTCCAGCATGGTTCACTACCAGAGTTACTGTGTTCTTCCTGCATGGTTCACTTCCAGAGTTACTGTGTTCTTCCAGCATGGTTCACTTCCAGACTTACTGTGTTCTTCCAGCATGGTTCACTACCAGAGTTACTGTGTTCTTCCAGCTAGGTTCACTTCCAGAGTTACTGTGTTCTTCCAGCATGGTTCACTACCAGAGTTACTGTGTTCTTCCAGCATGGTTCACTACCAGAGTTACTGTGTTCTTCCAGCATGGTTCACTACCAGAGTTACTGTGTTCTTCCAGCATGGTTCACTACCAGAGTTACTGTGTTCTTCCAGCATGGTTCACTACCAGAGTTACTGTGTTCTTCCAGCATGGTTCACTTCCAGACTTACTGTGTTCTTCCAGCATGGTTCACTTCCAGAGTTACTGTGTTCTTCCAGCATGGTTCACTACCAGAGTTACTGTGTTCTTCCAGCATGGTTCACTACCAGACTTACTGTGTTCTTCCAGCATGGTTCACTTCCAGACTTACTGTGTTCTTCCAGCATGGTTCACTTCCAGAGTTACTGTGTTCTTCCAGCATGGTTCACTTCCAGACTTACTGTGTTCTTCCAGCATGGTTCACTTCCAGAGTTACTGTGTTCTTCCAGCATGGTTCACTTCCAGACTTACTGTGTTCTTCCAGCATGGTTCACTTCCAGAGTTACTGTGTTCTTCCAGCATGGTTCACTACCAGAGTTACTGTGTTCTTCCAGCATGGTTCACTACCAGACTTACTGTGTTCTTCCAGCATGGTTCACTACCAGACTTACTGTGTTCTTCCAGCATGGTTCACTTCCAGACTTACTGTGTTCTTCCAGCATGGTTCACTTCCAGAGTTACTGTGTTCTTCCAGCATGGTTCACTTCCAGACTTACTGTGTTCTTCCAGCATGGTTCACTTCCAGAGTTACTGTGTTCTTCCAGCATGGTTCACTTCCAGAGTTACTGTGTTCTTCCAGCATGGTTCACTACCAGAGTTACTGTGTTCTTCCAGCATGGTTCACTACCAGAGTTACTGTGTTCTTCCAGCATGGTTCACTACCAGAGTTACTGTGTTCTTCCAGCATGGTTCACTACCAGAGTTACTGTGTTCTTCCAGCATGGTTCACTACCAGAGTTACTGTGTTCTTCCAGCATGGTTCACTTCCAGAGTTACTGTGTTCTTCCAGCATGGTTCACTTCCAGAGTTACTGTGTTCTTCCAGCATGGTTCACTACCAGAGTTACTGTGTTCTTCCAGCATGGTTCACTACCAGAGTTACTGTGTTCTTCCAGCATGGTTCACTACCAGAGTTACTGTGTTCTTCCAGCATGGTTCACTTCCAGAGTTACTGTGTTCTTCCAGCATGGTTCACTTCCAGAGTTACTGTGTTCTTCCAGCATGGTTCACTTCCAGAGTTACTGTGTTCTTCCAGCATGGTTCACTTCCAGAGTTACTGTGTTCTTCCAGCATGGTTCACTACCAGAGTTACTGTGTTCTTCCAGCATGGTTCACTACCAGAGTTACTGTGTTCTTCCAGCATGGTTCACTACCAGAGTTACTGTGTTCTTCCAGCATGGTTCACTTCCAGAGTTACTGTGTTCTTCCAGCATGGTTCACTTCCAGACTTACTGTGTTCTTCCAGCATGGTTCACTTCCAGACTTACTGCGTTCTTCCAGCATGGTTCACTTCCAGACTTACTGTGTTCTTCCAGCATGGTTCACTCCCAGACTTACTGTGTTCTTCCAGCATGGTTCACTTCCAGAGTTACTGTGTTCTTCCAGCATGGTTCACTACCAGAGTTACTGTGTTCTTCCAGCATGGTTCACTACCAGAGTTACTGTGTTCTTCCAGCATGGTTCACTACCAGAGTTACTGTGTTCTTCCAGCATGGTTCACTACCAGAGTTACTGTGTTCTTCCAGCATGGTTCACTACCAGAGTTACTGTGTTCTTCCAGCATGGTTCACTACCAGAGTTACTGTGTTCTTCCAGCATGGTTCACTTCCAGAGTTACTGTGTTCTTCCAGCATGGTTCACTTCCAGACTTACTGTGTTCTTCCAGCATGGTTCACTTCCAGAGTTACTGTGTTCTTCCAGCATGGTTCACTTCCAGAGTTACTGTGTTCTTCCAGCATGGTTCACTACCAGAGTTACTGTGTTCTTCCAGCATGGTTCACTACCAGAGTTACTGTGTTCTTCCAGCATGGTTCACTTCCAGAGTTACTGTGTTCTTCCAGCATGGTTCACTTCCAGAGTTACTGTGTTTCTTCCAGCATGGTTCACTTCCAGAGTTACTGATGTTCTTCCAGCATGGTTCACTTCCAGAGTTACTGTGTTCTTCCAGCATGGTTCACTACCAGAGTTACTGTGTTCTTCCAGCATGGTTCACTTCCAGAGTTACTGTGTTCTTCCAGCATGGTTCACTTCCAGAGTTACTGTGTTCTTCCAGCATGGTTCACTACCAGAGTTACTGTGTTCTTCCAGCATGGTTCACTTCCAGACTTACTGTGTTCTTCCAGCATGGTTCACTACCAGACTTACTGTGTTCTTCCAGCATGGTTCACTACCAGACTTACTGTGTTCTTCCAGCATGGTTCACTTCCAGACTTACTGTGTTCTTCCAGCATGGTTCACTACCAGACTTACTGTGTTCTTCCAGCATGGTTCACTACCAGACTTACTGTGTTCTTCCAGCATGGTTCACTACCAGAGTTACTGTGTTCTTCCAGCATGGTTCACTACCAGAGTTACTGTGTTCTTCCAGCATGGTTCACTTCCAGACTTACTGTGTTCTTCCAGCATGGTTCACTTCCAGACTTACTGTGTTCTTCCAGCATGGTTCACTTCCAGAGTTACTGTGTTCTTCCAGCATAGGTTCACTTCCAGACTTACTGTGTTCTTCCAGCATGGTTCACTTCCAGAGTTACTGTGTTCTTCCAGCATGGTTCACTTCCAGACTTACTGTGTTCTTCCAGCATGGTTCACTACCAGAGTTACTGTGTTCTTCAGCATGGTTCACTACCAGAGTTACTGTGTTCTTCCAGCATGGTTCACTTCCAGACTTACTGTGTTCTTCCAGCTGGTTCACTACCAGACTTACTGTGTTCTTCCAGCATGGTTCACTACCAGACTTACTGTGTTCTTCCAGCATGGTTCACTTACCAGAGTTACTGTGTTCTTCCAGCATGGTTCACTACCAGAGTTACTGTGTTCTTCCAGCATGGTTCCTACCAGAGTTCTGTGTTCTTCCAGCATGGTCCACTTACCAGAGTTACTGTGTTCTTCAGCATGGGTGTGCACTTACCAGAGTTACTGTGTTCTTCCAGCATGGTTCACTTCCAGAGTTACTGTGTTCTTCCAGCATGGTTCACTTCCAGACGTTACTGTGTTCTTCCAGCATGGTTTCACTTCCAGAGTTACTGTGTTCTTCCAGCATGGTTCACGTAATCCAAGCCTTACTGGTTCTTCCAGCATGGTTCACTTCCAGAGTTACTGTGTTCTTCCAGCATGGGTTCACTACCAGAGTTTACTGTGTTCTTCCAGCAGGTTCACTACCAGAGTTACTGTGTTCTTCCAGCATGGTTCACTTACCAGAGTTACTGTGTTCTTCCAGCATGGTTCACTTCCAGAGTTACTGTGTTCTTCCAGCATGGTTCACTTCCAGAGTTACTGTGTTCTTCCAGCATGGTTCACTTCCAGAGTTACTGTGTTCTTCCAGCATGGTTCACTACCAGAGTTACTGTGTTCTTCCAGCATGGTTCACTACCAGAGTTACTGTGTTCTTCCAGCATGGTTCACTTCCAGAGTTACTGTGTTCTTCCAGCATGGTTCACTTCCAGAGTTACTGTGTTCTTCCAGCATGGTTCACTTCCAGAGTTACTGTGTTCTTCCAGCATGGTTCACTTCCAGAGTTACTGTGTTCTTCCAGCATGGTTCACTACCAGAGTTACTGTGTTCTTCCAGCATGGTTCACTTCCAGAGTTACTGTGTTCTTCCAGCATGGTTCACTTCCAGAGTTACTGTGTTCTTCCAGCATGGTTCACTACCAGAGTTACTGTGTTCTTCCAGCATGGTTCACTTCCAGACTTACTGTGTTCTTCCAGCATGGTTCACTACCAGACTTACTGTGTTCTTCCAGCATGGTTCACTACCAGACTTACTGTGTTCTTCCAGCATGGTTCACTTCCAGACTTACTGTGTTCTTCCAGCATGGTTCACTACCAGACTTACTGTGTTCTTCCAGCATGGTTCACTACCAGACTTACTGTGTTCTTCCAGCATGGTTCACTACCAGAGTTACTGTGTTTTTCCAGCATGGTTCACTACCAGAGTTACTGTGTTCTTCCAGCATGGTTCACTTCCAGACTTACTGTGTTCTTCCAGCATGGTTCACTTCCAGACTTACTGTGTTCTTCCAGCATGGTTCACTTCCAGAGTTACTGTGTTCTTCCAGCATGGTTCACTTCCAGACTTACTGTGTTCTTCCAGCATGGTTCACTTCCAGAGTTACTGTGTTCTTCCAGCATGGTTCACTTCCAGAGTTACTGTGTTCTTCCAGCATGGTTCACTACCAGACTTACTGTGTTCTTCCAGCATGGTTCACTTCCAGACTTACTGTGTTCTTCCAGCATGGTTCACTTCCAGAGTTACTGTGTTCTTCCAGCTAGGTTCACTACCAGAGTTACTGTGTTCTTCCAGCATGGTTCACTACCAGAGTTACTGTGTTCTTCCAGCATGGTTCACTTCCAGACTTACTGTGTTCTTCCAGCATGGTTCACTACCAGAGTTACTGTGTTCTTCCAGCATGGTTCACTTCCAGACTTACTGTGTTCTTCCAGCATGGTTCACTACCAGAGTTACTGTGTTCTTCCAGCATGGTTCACTACCAGAGTTACTGTGTTCTTCCAGCATGGTTCACTTCCAGAGTTACTGTGTTCTTCCAGCATGGTTCACTACCAGAGTTACTGTGTTCTTCCAGCATGGTTCACTACCAGAGCTTACTGTGTTCTTCCAGCATGGTTCACTTCCAGACTTACTGTGTTCTTCCAGCATGGTTCACTTCCAGAGTTACTGTGTTCTTCCAGCATGGTTCACTTCCAGAGTTACTGTGTTCTTCCAGCATGGTTCACTACCAGACTTACTGTGTTCTTCCAGCATGGTTCACTTCCAGAGTTACTGTGTTCTTCCAGCATGGTTCACTTCCAGAGTTACTGTGTTCTTCCAGCATGGTTCACTACCAGAGTTACTGTGTTCTTCCAGCATGGTTCACTTCCAGAGTTACTGTGTTCTTCCAGCATGGTTCACTACCAGAGTTACTGTGTTCTTCCAGCATGGTTCACTACCAGAGTTACTGTGTTCTTCCAGCATGGTTCACTACCAGAGTTACTGTGTTCTTCCAGCATGGTTCACTTCCAGAGTTACTGTGTTCTTCCAGCTAGGTTCACTTCCAGAGTTACTGTGTTCTTCCAGCATGGTTCACTACCAGAGTTACTGTGTTCTTCCAGCATGGTTCACTACCAGAGTTACTGTGTTCTTCCAGCATGGTTCACTACCAGAGTTACTGTGTTCTTCCAGCATGGTTCACTTCCAGAGTTACTGTGTTCTTCCAGCATGGTTCACTTCCAGAGTTACTGTGTTCTTTCCAGCATGGTCACTTCCAGACTTACTGGTGTTCTTCCAGCATGGTTCACTTCCAGAGTTACTGTGTTCTTCCAGCTAGGTTCACTTCCAGAGTTACTGTGTTCCTTCCAGCATGGTTCCACTACCAGAGTTACTGTGTTCTTCCAGCATGGTTCACTAGCAGAGTTACTGTGTTCTCTCCAGCATGGTTCACTTCCAGAGTACTGCGTTCTTCCAGCATGGTTCACTTCCAGAGTACTGTGTTCTTCCAGCATGGTTCACTTCCAGACTTACTGCGTTCTTCCAGCATGGTTCACTTCCAGACTTACTGCGTTTCTTCCAGCCATGGTTTCACTTCCAGACTTACTGTGTTCTTCCAGCATGGTTCACTCCCAGACTTACTGTGTTCTTCCAGCATGGTTCACTTCCAGAGTTACTGTGTTCTTTCCAGCATGGTTCACTACCAGAGTTACTGTGTTCTTCCAGCATGGTTCACTACCAGAGTTACTGTGTTCTTCCAGCATGGTTCACTACCAGAGTTACTGTGTTCTTCCAGCATGGTTCACTACCAGAGTTACTGTGTTCTTCCAGCATGGTTCACTACCAGAGTTACTGTGTTCTTCCAGCATGGTTCACTTCGAGAGTTACTGTGTTCTTCCAGCATGGTTCACTTCCAGAGTTACTGTGTTCTTCCAGCATGGTTCTCTTCCAGAGTTACTGTGTTCTTCCAGCATGGTTCACTTCCAGAGTTACTGTGTTCTTCCAGCATGGTTCACTACCAGAGTTACTGTGTTCTTCCAGCATGGTTCACTACCAGAGTTACTGTGTTCTTCCAGCATGGTTCACTTCCAGAGTTACTGTGTTCTTCCAGCATGGTTCACTTCCAGAGTTACTGTGTTCTTCCAGCATGGTTCACTTCCAGAGTTACTGTGTTCTTCCAGCATGGTTCACTTCCAGAGTTACTGTGTTCTTCCAGCATGGTTCACTACCAGAGTTACTGTGTTCTTCCAGCATGGTTCACTTCCAGAGTTACTGTGTTCTTCCAGCATGGTTCACTTCCAGAGTTACTGTGTTCTTCCAGCATGGTTCACTACCAGAGTTACTGTGTTCTTCCAGCATGGTTCACTTCCAGACTACTGTGTTCTTCCAGCATGGTTCACTACCAGACTTACTGTGTTCTTCCAGCATGGTTCACTACCAGACTTACTGTGTTCTTCCAGCATGGTTCACTTCCAGAACTTACTGTGTTCTTCCAGCATGGTTCACTACCAGACTTTACTGTGTTCTTCCAGCATGGTTCACTACCAGACTTACTGTGTTCTTCCAGCATGGTTCACTACCAGAGTTACTGTGTTCTTCCAGCATGGTTCACTACCAGAGTTACTGTGTTCTTCCAGCATGGTTCACTTCCAGACTTACTGTGTTCTTCCAGCATGGTTCACTTCCAGACTTACTGGTGTTCTTCCAGCATGGTTCACTTCCAGAGTTACTGTGTTCTTCCAGCATGGTTCACTACCAGAGTTACTGTGTTCTATCCAGCATGGTTCACTTACCAGAGTTACTGTGTTCTTCCAGCATGGTTCACTTTACCAGAGTTACTGTGTTCTTCCAGCATGGTTCATCTACCAGAGTACACTTTGTGTCTTCCAGCATAGTTCAACTTACCAGAGTTACTGTGTTCTTCCAGCAATGGTTTCACTTCGAGAGTTACTGTGTTCTTCCAGCATGGTTCACTACCAGAGTTACTGTGTTCTTCCAGCATGGTTCACTTACCAGAGTTTAACTGTGTTCTTCCAGCATGGTTCACTTCCAGAGTTACTGTGTTCTTCAGCATGGTTCACTACCAGAGTTACTGTGTTCTTCCAGCATGGTTCACTACCAGAGTTACTGTGTTCTTCCAGCATGGTTCACTTCCAGACTTACTGTGTTCTTCAGCATGGTTCACTACCAGATTTAACTGTGTTCTTCCAGCATGGTTCACTTCCAGACTTACTGTGTTCTTCCAGGCATGGTTCACTTCCAGAGTTACTGTGTTCTATCCAGGAATGGTTCACTACCAGAGTTACTGTGTTCTTCCAGCATGGTTCACTTCCAGAGTTACTGTGTTTCTTCCAGCATGGTTCACTTCCAGACTTACTGTGTTCTTCCAGCATGGTTCACTTCCAGAGTTACTGTGTTCTTCCAGCATGGTTCACTTCCAGAGTTACTGTGTTCTTCCAGCATGGTTCACTACCAGAGTTACTGTGTTCTTCCAGCATGGTTCACTACCAGAGTTACTGTGTTCTTCCAGCATGGTTCACTTCCAGAGTTACTGTGTTCTTCCAGCATGGTTCACTTCCAGAGTTACTGTGTTCTTCCAGCATGGTTCACTTCCAGAGTTACTGAGTTCTTCCAGCATGGTTCACTTCCAGAGTTACTGTGTTCTTCCAGCATGGTTCACTACCAGAGTTACTGTGTTCTTCCAGCATGGTTCACTTCCAGAGTTACTGTGTTCTTCCAGCATGGTTCACTTCCAGAGTTACTGTGTTCTTCCAGCATGGTTCACTACCAGAGTTACTGTGTTCTTCCAGCATGGTTCAATTCCAGACTTGACTGTGTTCTTCCAGCATGGTTCACTACCAGACTTACTGTGTTCTTCCAGCATGGTTCACTACCAGACTTACTGTGTTCTGTCCAGCATGGTTCACTTCCAGACTTACTGTGTTCTTCCAGCATGGTTCACTACCAGACTTACTGTGTTCTTCCAGCATGGTTGCACTACCAGACTTACTGTGTTCTTCCAGCATGGTTCACTACCAGAGTACTGTTTCTACCTTTAAGTTGACTGTGTTCTTTCCAGCATGGTTGCCATACCAGAGTTACTGTGTTCTTCAGCATGGTTCACTTCCAGACTTACTGTGTTCTTCCAGCATGGTTCACTTCCAGGACTTACTGTGTTCTTCCAGCATGGTTCACTTCCAGATTACTGTGTTCTTCCAGCTAGGTTCACTTCCAGACTTACTGTGTTCTTCCAGCATGGTTCACTTCCAGAGTTACTGTGTTCTTCCAGCATGGTTCACTTCCAGAGTTACGGTGTTCTTCCAGCATGGTTCACTACCAGACTTACTGTGTTCTTCCAGCATGGTTCACTTCCAGACTTACTGTGTTCTTCCAGCATGGTTCACTTCCAGAGTTACTGTGTTCTTCCAGCATGGTTCACTACCAGATTACTGTGTTCTTCCAGCATGGTTCACTACCAGAGTTACTGTGTTCTTCCAGCATGGTTCACTTCCAGACTTACTGTGTTCTTCCAGCATGGTTCACTACCAGAGTTACTGTGTTCTTCCAGCATGGTTCACTTCCAGACTTACTGTGTTCTTCCAGCATGGTTCACTACCAGAGTTACTGTGTTCTTCCAGCATGGTTCACTACCAGAGTTACTGTGTTCTTCCAGCATGGTTCACTTCCAGAGTTACTGTGTTCTTCCAGCATGGTTCACTTCCAGACTTACTGTGTTCTTCCAGCATGGTTCACTTCCAGAGTTACTGTGTTCTTCCAGCATGGTTCACTACCAGACTTACTGTGTTCTTCCAGCATGGTTCACTACCAGACTTTACTGTGTTCTTCCAGCATGGTCACTTCCAGACTTACGTGTTCTTCCAGCATGGTCACTTCCAGACTTACTGTGTTCTTTCAGCATGGTCACTCCAGAGTCTACTGTGTTCTTCCAGCATGGTTCACTTCAGACGTTACTGTGTTCTTCCAGCATGGTTCACTTACCAGAGTTACTGTGTTCTTCCAGCATGGTTCACTACCAGAGTTACTGTGTTTCTTTCCAGCATGGTTCACTACCAGAGTACTGTGTTCTTCTAGGCATGGTTCACTACCAGACTTACTGTGTTCTTCCAGCATGGTCACTACCAGAGTTACTGTGTTCTTCCAGCATGGTTCACTTCCAGACTTACTGTGTTCTTCCAGGCATGGTTCACTCTTCCAGAGTACTGTGTCTTCCAGCATGGTTCACTTCCATGAGTTACTGTGTTCTTCCAGCATGGTTCACTCCAGAGTTACTGTGTTCTTCCAGCATGGTTCACTTCCAGAGTTACTGTGTTCTTCCAGCATGGTTCACTACCAGAGTTACTGTGTTCTTCCAGCATGGTCACTTCCAGAGTTACTGTGTTTCTTCCAGCATGGGTTCACTTACCAGAGTTACTGTGTTCTTCCAGCATGGTTCACTTCCAGAGTTACTGTGTTCTTCCAGCATGGTTCACTTCCAGAGTTACTGTGTTCTTCCAGCATGGTTCACTACCAGAGTTACTGTGTTCTTCCAGCATGGTTCACTTCCAGAGTTACTGTGTTCTTCCAGCATGGTTCACTTCCAGAGTTACTGTGTTCTTCCAGCATGGTCACTACCAGAGTTACTGTGTTCTTACCAGGCATGGTTCACTTCCAGACTTACTGTGTTCTTCCAGCATGGTTCACTACCAGACTTACTGTGTTCTTCCAGCATGGTTCCTACCAGACTTACTGTTGTTCTTCCAGCATGGTTCAATTCCAGAGCTTACTTGTGTTCTTCCAAGCATGGTTCACTACCAGACCTTACTGTGTTCTTCCAGCATGGTTCACTACCAGACTTACTGTGTTCTTCCAGCATGGTTCAACTACCAGAGTTACTGTGTTCTTTCCAGCATGGTTCACTACAGAGTTACTGTGTTCTTCCAGCATGGGTTCACTTCCAGACGTACTGTGTTCTTCCAGCATGGTTCACTTCCAGACTTACTGGTTCTTCCAGCAGGTTCACTTCCAGAGTTACTGTGTTCTTCCAGCATGGTTCACTTCCAGACTTACTGTGTTCTTCCAGCATGGTTCACTTCCAGAGTTTACTGTGTTCTTCCAGCATGGTTTCACTTCCAGAGTACTGTGTTCTTCCAGCATGGTTCACTACCAGACTTACTGTGTTCTTCCAGCATGGTTCAATTCCAGACTACTGTGTTCTTCCAGCATGTTCACTCCAGAGCTTACTGTTGTTCTTCAGCTATGGTTCACTACCAGAGGTTTACTGTGTTCTTCCAGCCATGGTTCACTACCAGAGTTACTGTGTTCTTCCAGCATGGTTCACTTCCAGAGTTACTGTGTTCTTCCAGCTAGGTTCACTACCAGAGTTACTGTGTTCTTCCAGCATGGTTCACTACCAGAGTTACTGTGTTCTTCCAGCATGGTTCACTTCCAGACTTACTGTGTTCTTCCAGCATGGTTCACTACCAGAGTTACTGTGTTCTTCCAGCATGGTTCACTTCCAGACTTACTGTGTTCTTCCAGCATGGTTCACTACCAGAGTTACTGTGTTCTTCCAGCATGGTTCACTACCAGAGTTACTGTGTTCTTCCAGCATGGTTCACTACCAGAGTTACTGTGTTCTTCCAGCATGGTTCACTACCAGAGTTACTGTGTTCTTCCAGCATGGTTCACTTCCAGAGTTACTGTGTTCTTCCAGCATGGTTCACTTCCAGACTTACTGTGTTCTTCCAGCATGGTTCACTTCCAGAGTTACTGTGTTCTTCCAGCATGGATCACTACCAGACTTACTGTGTTCTTCCAGCATGGTTCACTACCAGACTTACTGTGTTCTTCCAGCATGGTTCACTTCCAGACTTACTGTGTTCTTCCAGCATGGTTCACTTCCAGACTTACTGTGTTCTTCCAGCATGGTTCACTTCCAGACTTACTGTGTTCTTCCCATGGTTCACTTCCAGACTTACTGTGTTCTTCCAGCATGGTTCACTTCCAGACTTACTGTGTTCTTCCAGCATGGTTCACTACCAGACTTACTGTGTTCTTCCAGCATGGTTCACTTCCAGACTTACTGTGTTCTTCCAGCATGGTTCACTTCCAGACTTACTGTGTTCTTCCAGCATGGTTCACTTCCAGAGTTACTGTGTTCTTCCAGCATGGTTCACTTCCAGACTTACTGTGTTCTTCCAGCATGGTTCACTTCCAGACTTACTGTGTTCTTCCAGCATGGTTCACTACCAGACTTACTGTGTTCTTCCAGCATGGTTCACTTCCAGAGTTACTGTGTTCTTCCAGCATGGTTCACTACCAGACTTACTGTGTTCTTCCAGCATGGTTCACTTCCCAGACTTACTGTGTTCTTCAGCATGGTTCACTACCAGACTTTACTGTGTTCTTCCAGCATGGTTCACTACCAGAGCTTACCTGTGTTCTTCCAGCATGGTTCACTACCAGACTTACTGTGTTCTTCAGCATGGTTCACTTCCAGAGCTTACTGTGTTCTTCCAGCATGGTTCACTACCAGACTTACTGTGTTCTTCCAGCATGGTTCACTTCCAGACTTACTGTGTTCTTCAGCATGGTTCACTACCAGAGACTTACTGTGTTCTTCCAGCATGGTTCACTACCAGACTTACTGTGTTCTTCCAGCATGGTTCACATACCAGACTTACTGTGTTCTTCCAGCATGGTTCACTACCAGAGTTACTGTGTTCTTCCAGCATGGTTCACTTCCAGACTTACTGTGTTCTTCCAGCATGGTTTCACTTACCAGACTTACTGTGTTCTTCCAGCATGGTTCACTTCCAGGACTTACTGTGTTCTTCCAGCATAGGTTCACTTCCAGACTTACTGTGTCTTCCAGCATGGTTCACTTCCAGACTTACTGTGTTCTTCCAGCATGGTTCACTTACCAGAGTTACTGTGTTCTTCCAGCATGGTTCACTTACCAGACTTACTGTGTTCTTCAGCATGGTTCACTACCAGACTTACTGTGTTCTTCCAGCATGGTTTCACTTCCAGACTTACTGTGTTCTTCCAGCATGGTTCACTTCCAGACTTACTGTGTTCTTCCAGCATGGTTCACTCCAGACTTACTGTGTTCTTCCAGCATGGTTCACTACCAGAGCTTACTGTGTTCTTCAGCATGGTTCACTTCCAGAGCTTACTGTGTTCTTCCAGCATGGTTCACTACCAGACTTACTGTGTTCTTCCAGCATGTTCACTTCCAGAGTTACTGTGTTCTTCCAGCATGGTTCACTTACCAGAGCTTACTGTGTTCTTCCAGCATGGTTTCACTTACCAGAGTTACTGTGTTCTTCCAGCATGGTTCACTACCAGCAACTTCACTGGTGGTTACTTCCAGCATGGTTTCCCTACCAGAGTTACCTGCTGTTCTTCCCGCATGGTTCACTTACCACGACTTACTGTCGTTTCTTGCCAGCATGGTTCACTGTACCAGACGTTACTGTGTTCCTTCCAGCATGGGTTTCACTACCAGAGATACTTACTGTGCTTCTTCCAGCAGGTTTCACTCCAGATTTACATGTGTTCTATCCAGCATGGTCACTCAGAGTTACTGTGTTCTTCATGATGGCAATTCTACTACCAGATGATTAACTGTGTTCTTTACCAGCATAGGTCACTACCAGACTTACTGCTGTTTCTTCCAGCATGGTTCATCTACCAGACCTACTGGTTCTTCCAGCATATGTTCCTACCAGACTTACTAGTCAGTTTCTATCCAGCATGGTTCACTACCAGAATCTTACTTGTGTTCTCCAGCATGGTTCACTACAAGACGTTACTGTGCCTTCTTCCAGCATGGTTTCACTTCCAGACTTACCTGTGTTCTTCCAGCATGGTTCACTTCCAGAGTTACTGTGTTCTTCCAGCATGGTTCACTTTCAGACTTACTGTGTTCTTCCAGCATGGTTCACTTCCAGAGTTACTGTGTTCTTCCAGCATGGTTCACTACCAGACTTACTGTGTTCTTCCAGCATGGTTCACTACCAGACTTACTGTGTTCTTCCAGCATGGTTCACTTCCAGACTTACTGTGTTCTTCCAGCATGGTTCACTTCCAGACTTACTGTGTTCTTCCAGCATGGTTCACTATCCCAGACTTACTGTGTTCTTCCAGCATGGTTCACTACAGACTAGTTACTGTGTTCTTCCAGCATGGTTCACTCCCAGACTTACTGTGTTCTTCCAGCATGGTTCACTATCCAGACTTACTGTGTTCTTCCAGCATGGTTCACTTCCAGACTTACTGTGTTCTTCCAGCATGGTTTCACTACCAGACTTTACTGTGTTCTTCCAGCATGGTTCACTACCAGAGTTAACTGTGTTCTTCCAGGCATGGTTCACTACCAGAGTTACTGTGTTCTTCCAGCCATGGTTTCACTTACCAGACTTACTGTGTTCTTCCAGCATGGTTCCACTACCAGAGTTACTGTGTTCTTCCAGCATGGTTCACTACCAGAGTTACTGTGTTCTTCCAGCATGGTTCACTTCCAGAGTTACTGTGTTCTTCCAGCATGGTTCACTACCAGAGTTACTGTGTTCTTCCAGCATGGTTCACTACCAGACTTACTGTGTTCTTCCAGCATGGTTCACTACCAGAGTTACTGTGTTCTTCAGCATGGTTCACTACCAGACTTACTGTGTTCTTCCTAGCATGGTTCACTACCAGACTTACTGTGTTCTTCCAGCATGGTTCACTACCAGAGTTACTGTGTTCTTCCAGCATGGTTCACTACCAGACTTACTGTGTTCTTCCAGCATGGTTCACTTACCAGACTTACTGTGTTCTTCCAGCATGGTTCACTTACCAGAGTTACTGTGTTCTTCCAGCATGGTTCACTTCCAGAGTTACTGTGTTCTTCCAGCATGGTTCACTACCAGAGTTACTGTGTTTCTTCCAGCATGGTTCACTACCAGAGTTACTGTGTTCTTCAGCATGGTTCACTACCAGAGTTACTGTGTTCTTCCAGCATGGTTCACTACCAGAGTTACTGTGTTCTTCCAGCATGGTTCACTACCCAGACTTACTGTGTTCTTCCAGCATGGTTCACTACCAGAGTTACTGTGTTCTTCCAGCATGGTTCACTACCAGACTTACTGTGTTCTTCCAGCATGGTTCACTACCAGACTTACTGTGTTCTTCCAGCATGGTTCACTACCAGAGTTACTGTGTTTCTTCCAGCATGGTTCACTACCTAGACTTACTGTGTTCTTCCAGCATGGTTCACTACCAGAGTTACTGTGTTCTTCCAGCATGGTTCACTACCAGAGCTTACTGTGTTCTTCCAGCATGGTTCACTTCCAGAGTTACTGTGTTCTTCAGCATGGTTCACTACCAGACTTACTGTGTTTCTTCCAGCATGGTTCACTACCAGACTTACTGTGTTCTTCCAGCATGGTTCACTACCAGAAGTTACTGTGTTCTTCCAGCATGGTTCACTACCAGACTTACTGTGTTCTTCCAGCATGGTTCACTACAGAGTTACTGTGTTCTTCCAGCATGGTTCACTACCAGAGTTACTGTGTTCTTCCAGCATGGTTCACTACCAGACTTACTGTGTTCTTCCAGCATGGTTCACTACCAGAGTTACTGTGTTCTTCCAGCATGGTTCACTACCAGACTTACTGTGTTCTTCCAGCATGGTTCACTACCAGACTTACTGTGTTCTTCCAGCATGGTTCACTACCAGAGTTACTGTGTTCTTCCAGCATGGTTCACTACCAGAGTTACTGTGTTCTTCCAGCATGGTTCACTTCCAGACTTACTGTGTTCTTCCAGCATGGTTCACTACCAGACTTACTGTGTTCTTCCAGCATGGTTCACTACCAGACTTACTGTGTTCTTCCAGCATGGTTCACTACCAGAGTTACTGTGTTCTTCCAGCATGGTTCACTACCAGAGTTACTGTGTTCTTCCAGCATGGTTCACTTCCAGACTTACTGTGTTCTTCCAGCATGGTTCACTACCAGAGTTACTGTGTTCTTCCAGCATGGTTCACTACCAGACTTACTGTGTTCTTCCAGCATGGTTCACTTACCAGAGTTACTGTGTTCTTCCAGCATGGTTCACTACCAGACTTACTGTGTTCTTCCAGCATGGTTCACTACCAGAGTTACTGTGTTCTTCCAGCATGGTTCACTTACCAGACTTACTGTGTTCTTCCAGCATGGTTCACTTCCAGAGTTACTGTGTTCTTCCAGCATGGTTCACTTACCAGACTTACTGTGTTCTTCCAGCATGGTTCACTTACCAGACTTACTGTGTTCTTCCAGCATGGTTCACTTCCAGACTTACTGTGTTCTTCCAGCATGGTTCACTACCAGACTTACTGTGTTCTTCCAGCATGGTTCACTTCCAGACTTACTGTGTTCTTCCAGCATGGTTCACTACCAGACTTACTGTGTTCTTCCAGCATGGTTCACTACCAGACTTACTGTGTTCTTCCAGCATGGTTCACTACCAGAGTTACTGTGTTCTTCCAGCATGGTTCACTACCAGACTTACTGTGTTCTTCCAGCATGGTTCACTTACCAGACTTACTGTGTTCTTCCAGCATGGTTCACTCCAGACTTACTGTGTTCTTCCAGCATGGTTCACTTCCAGAGTTACTGTGTTCTTCCAGCATAGTTCACTTCCAGACTTACTGTGTTCTTCCAGCATGGTTCACTTCCAGACTTACTGTGTTCTTCCAGCATGGTTCACTACCAGACTTACTGTGTTCTTCCAGCATGGTTCACTACCAGACTTACTGTGTTCTTCCAGCATGGTTCACTACCAGAGTTACTGTGTTCTTCCAGCATGGTTCACTTCCAGAGTTACTGTGTTCTTCCAGCATGGTTCACTTCCAGACTTACTGTGTTCTTCCAGCATGGTTCACTACCAGAGTTACTGTGTTCTTCCAGCATGGTTCACTACCAGACTTACTGTGTTCTTCCAGCATGGTTCACTTCCAGAGTTACTGTGTTCTTCCAGCATGGTTCACTTCCAGACTTACTGTGTTCTTCCAGCATGGTTCACTACCAGAGTTACTGTGTTCTTCCAGCATGGTTCACTTCCAGACTTACTGTGTTCTTCCAGCATGGTTCACTTCCAGAGTTACTGTGTTCTTCCAGCATGGTTCACTTCCAGACTTACTGTGTTCTTCCAGCATGGTTCACTACCAGAGTTACTGTGTTCTTCCAGCATGGTTCACTTCCAGACTTACTGTGTTCTTCCAGCATGGTTCACTTCCAGACTTACTGTGTTCTTCCAGCATGGTTCACTACCAGACTTACTGTGTTCTTCCAGCATGGTTCACTTCCAGACTTACTGTGTTCTTCCAGCATGGTTCACTTCCAGACTTACTGTGTTCTTCCAGCATGGTTCACTTCCAGAGTTACTGTGTTCTTCCAGCATGGTTCACTTCCAGACTTACTGTGTTCTTCCAGCATGGTTCACTTCCAGAGTTACTGTGTTCTTCCAGCATGGTTCACTTCCAGACTTACTGTGTTCTTCCAGCATGGTTCACTTCCAGACTTACTGTGTTCTTCCAGCATGGTTCACTACCAGACTTACTGTGTTCTTCCAGCATGGTTCACTACCAGACTTACTGTGTTCTTCCAGCATGGTTCACTACCAGACTTACTGTGTTCTTCCAGCATGGTTCACTACCAGAGTTACTGTGTTCTTCCAGCATGGTTCACTACCAGACTTACTGTGTTCTTCCAGCATGGTTCACTACCAGACTTACTGTGTTCTTCCAGCATGGTTCACTACCAGACTTACTGTGTTCTTCCAGCATGGTTCACTACCAGAGTTACTGTGTTCTTCCAGCATGGTTCACTACCAGAGTTACTGTGTTCTTCCAGCATGGTTCACTACCAGACTTACTGTGTTCTTCCAGCATGGTTCACTACCAGAGTTACTGTGTTCTTCCAGCATGGTTCACTACCAGAGTTACTGTGTTCTTCCAGCATGGTTCACTACCAGACTTACTGTGTTCTTCCAGCATGGTTCACTACCAGACTTACTGTGTTCTTCCAGCATGGTTCACTACCAGACTTACTGTGTTCTTCCAGCATGGTTCACTACCAGAGTTACTGTGTTCTTCCAGCATGGTTCACTACCAGAGTTACTGTGTTCTTCCAGCATGGTTCACTACCAGACTTACTGTGTTCTTCCAGCATGGTTCACTACCAGAGTTACTGTGTTCTTCCAGCATGGTTCACTACCAGAGTTACTGTGTTCTTCCAGCATGGTTCACTACCAGACTTACTGTGTGCTTCCAGCATGGTTCACTTCCTGACTTACTGTGTTCTTCCAGCATGGTTCACTACCAGAGTTACTGTGTTCTTCCAGCATGGTTCACTACCAGAGTTACTGTGTTCTTCCAGCATGGTTCACTACCAGACTTACTGTGTTCTTCCAGCATGGTTCACTTCCAGACTTACTGTGTTCTTCCAGCATGGTTCACTTCCAGAGTTACTGTGTTCTTCCAGCATGGTTCACTACCAGACTTACTGTGTTCTTCCAGCATGGTTCACTACCAGAGTTACTGTGTTCTTCCAGCATGGTTCACTTCCAGACTTACTGTGTTCTTCCAGCATGGTTCACTTCCAGAGTTACTGTGTTCTTCCAGCATGGTTCACTTCCAGACTTACTGTGTTCTTCCAGCTTGGTTCACTACCAGAGTTACTGTGTTCTTCCAGCATGGTTCACTTCCAGACTTACTGTGTTCTTCCAGCATGGTTCACTACCAGACTTACTGTGTTCTTCCAGCATGGTTCACTTCCAGACTTACTGTGTTCTTCCAGCGTGGTTCACTACCAGACTTACTGTGTGCTTCCAGCATGGTTCACTTCCAGACTTACTGTGTTCTTCCAGCATGGTTCACTACCAGAGTTACTGTGTTCTTCCAGCATGGTTCACTACCAGAGTTACTGTGTTCTTCCAGCATGGTTCACTTCCAGAGTTACTGTGTTCTTCCAGCATGGTTCACTACCAGACTTACTGTGTGCTTCCAGCATGGTTCACTTCCAGACTTACTGTGTTCTTCCAGCATGGTTCACTTCCAGACTTACTGTGTTCTTCCAGCATGGTTTACTTCCAGACTTACTGTGTTCTTCCAGCATGGTTCACTTCCAGACTTACTGTGTTCTTCCAGCATGGTTCACTACCAGAGTTTCTGCGTTTTTCTACCTTCTTGTATACCTCGTTTACTTATTCTGTTTCATTTGCCTGAAATTTAGTTCTTTTGACAGTTTCAAGCGAAGGATAGACCGGTAGACATGACAGTTTGGTAGATTTGGTAGATTCTAGGCTGAAAAATCTATAATTTTTTGTAGATTTTGGTAGATTTTAAATCCGGAAAATTTATTCAAAAGGTCTAATGTGACACATGAGGGGGGGGGGGGGGAGTATATCAGCGGAAAGTCACAAGCCATTATGATTTTTGGGCTGGGAAGGGATCAGGATAAGGATTAGGGATGGGACGGGGTTAGGAATGGTGTCCAACCACTGGGAAGGGGTCAGGATAAGGATTAGGGATGGGACGGGGGGGGGGGGAATGGTGCCTAACCACTGGGAAGGTGTCAGGATAAGGATTACGGATGGGACGGGGGGTAGGGATGGTGCCCAACCACTGGGAAGGGGTCAGGATAAGGATTAGGGATGGGACGGGTGGACGGAATGGTGCCCAACCACTGGGAATGGATCAGGATAAGGATTAGGGATAAGACGGGGGGAAGGAATGATGGACAGTCGGGGATTGAACTCAGACCTGCACGAACCAGGAGCAACAGTTACAAGCTTAACTAGCCTTAATATAGGACTGAGAACAGGAGATAGTTTGTCACCCACATGGTTATAATCCTATGAAACCGCCTACCCGCCGATGTAGTTCATGCGAAGGATCTTACTTTAAACTTAAAAATCAAAGTTCAAAAAATTATCCAGGCAAATGAGGCGGGACCTTCGACAAGCCGCCGTCTTCCTGTCCTCCTCGAGGCCACTAGTGGTAGTGGCTCCTTAGGTAATGTATAAAAATGAGTTTGGGTGGATATAGATGGACCTGCCTCTTACAGGTAAATAGGAGCTACCTCTTACAGGTAAATAGGAGCTGCCTCTTACAGGTCAATAGGAGCTGCCTTCTACTAGTCAATAGGAGCTGCCTCTTACAGGTCAATAGGAGCTGCCTCCTACTAGTCAATAGGAGCTGCCTCTTACAGGTCAATAGGAGCTGCCTCTTACAGGTCAATAGGAGCTACCTCTTACAGGTAAATAGGAGCTGCCTCTTACAGGTCAATAGGAGCTGCCTCCTACTAGTCAATAGGAGCTGCCTCTTACAGGTCAATAGGAGCTGCCTCCTACTAGTCAATAGGAGCTGCCTCTTACAGGTCAATAGGAGCTGCCTCTTACAGGTCAATAGGAGCTACCTCTTACAGGTCAATAGGAGCTACCTCTTACAGGTCAATAGGAGCTGCCTCCTACTAGTCAATAGGAGCTGCCTCCTACTAGTCAATAGGAGCTGCCTCTTACAGGTCAATAGGAGCTGCCTCTTACAGGTAAATAGGAGCTGCCTCTTACAGGTCAATAGGACCTGCCTCTTACAGGTAAATAGGAGCTGCCTCTTACAGGTCAATAGAAGCTGCCTCCTACTAGTCAATAGGAGCTGCCTCTTACTAGTCAATAGGAGCTGCCTCTTACAGGTCAATAGGACCTGCCTCTTACAGGTCAATAGGAGCTGCCTCTTACAGGTAAATAGGAGCTGCCTCTTACAGGTAAATAGGACCTGCCTCTTACAGGTAAATAGGAGCTGCCTCTTACAGGTCAATAGGACCTGCCTCTTACAGGTCAATAGGAGCTACCTCTTACAGGTCAATAGGACCTGCCTCTTACAGGTCAATAGGACCTGCCTCTTACAGGTCAATAGGAGCTGCCTCTTACAGGTCAATAGGAGCTGCCTCTTACAGGTCAATAGGAGCTACCTCTTACAGGTCAATAGGAGCTGCCTCTTACAGGTCAATAGGAGTTGCCTCTTACAGGTCAATAGGAGCTACCTCTTACAGGTCAATAGGAGCTGCCTCCTACTAATCAATTAGGAGCTGCCTCTTACAGGTCAATAGGAGCTGCCTCTTACAGGTCAATAGGAGCTACCTCTTACTAGTCAATAGGAGCTGCCTCCTACTAGCCAATAGGAGCTGCCTCATACAGGTCAATAGGAGCTACCTCTTACAGGTCAATAGGAGCTGCCTCTTACTAGTCAATAGGAGCTGCCTCTTACAGGTCAATAGGAGCTGCCTCTTACAGGTCAATAGGAGCTACCTCTTACTAGTCAATAGGAGCTGCCTCCTACTAGCCAATAGGAGCTGCCTCTTACAGGTCAATAGGAGCTGCCTCTTACAGGTCAATAGGAGCTGCCTCCTACTAGCCAATAGGAGCTGCCTCTTACAGGTCAATAGGAGCTGCCTCTTACAGGTCAATAGGAGCTGCCTCCTACTAGCCAATAGGAGCTGCCTCTTACAGGTCAATAGGAGCTGCCTCTTACTAGTCATTAGCAGCTGCCTCTTACAGGTCAATAGGAGCTGCCTCTTACAGGTCAATAGCAGCTGCCTCCTACTAGTTAATAGCAGCTGCCTCTTACAGGTCAATAGGAGCTGCCTCTTACAGGTCAATAGCAGCTGCCTCTTACAGGTCAATAGGAGCTGCCTCTTACAGGTCAATAGCAGCTGCCTCTTACAGGTCAATAGGAGCTGCCTCTTACTAGCAAATAGCAGCTGCCTCTTACAGGTCAATAGCAGCTGCCTCTTACAGGCCAATAGCAGCTGCCTCTTACTAGCCAATAGCAGCTGCCTCTTACAGGTCAATAGCAGCTGCCTCTTACAGGTCAATAGCAGCTGCCTCTTACAGGTCAATAGCAGCTGCCTCCTACTAGTCAATAGGAGCTGCCTCTTACAGGTCAATAGGAGCTGCCTCTTACTAGTCAATAGGAGCTGCCTCTTACTAGTCAATAGGAGCTGCCTCTTACTAGTCAATAGGAGCTGCCTCTTACTAGTCAATAGGATCTGCCTTTTACTAGTCAATAGGAGCTGCCTCTTACTAGTCAATAGGAGCTGCCTCTTACTAGTCAATAGGAGCTGCCTCTTACTAGTCAATAGGAGCTGCCTCTTACTAGTCAATAGGAGCTGCCTCTTACTAGTCAATAGGAGCTCCCTCTTACTAGTCAATAGGAGCTGCTTCTTACTAGTCAATAGGAGCTCCCTCTTACTAGTCAATAGGAGCTGCTTCTTACAGGTCAATAGGAGCTGCTTCTTACTAGTCCATAGGAGCTGCTTCTTACATGTCAATAGGAGCTCCCTCTTACTAGTCAATAGGAGCTCCCTCTTACTAGTCAATAGGAGATGCCTCTTACAAGTCAATAGGAGCTGCCTCTTACAGGTCAATAGGAGCTGCCTCTTACTAGTCAATAGGAGCTGCCTCTTACAGGTTAATAGAAGCTCCCTCTTACTAGTCAATAGGAGCTGCCTCTTACTAGTCAATAGGAGCTCCCTCTTACTAGTCAATAGGAGCTGCCTCTTACTAGTCAATACGAGCTGCCTCTTACTAGTCAATAGGAGCTGCCTCTTACTAGTCAATAGGAGTTGCCTCTTACTAGTCAATAGGAGCTGCCTCTTACTAGTCAATACGAGCTGCCTCTTACTAGTCAATAGGAGCTGCCTCTTACTAGTCAATAGGAGCTGCCTCTTACTAGTCAATAGGAGCTGCCTGTTACTAGTCAATAGGAGCTGCTTCTTACTAGTCAATAGGAGCTGCTTCTTACAGGTCAATAGGAACTGCCTCTTACAGGTCAATAGGAGCTCCCTCTTACTAGTCAATAGGAGCTGCCTCTTACTAGTCAATAGGAGCTGCCTCTTACTAGTCAATAGGAGCAGCCTCTTACTAGTCAATAGGAGCTGCTTCTTACTAGTCAATAGGAGCTGCTTCTTACAGGTCAATAGGAACTGCCTCTTACAGGTCAATAGGAGCTGCTTCTTACTAGTCAATAGGAGCTGCTTCTTACAGGTCGATAGGAGCTGCCTCTTACAGGTCAATAGGAGTTGCCTCTAACAGGTCAATAGGAGCTGCTTCTTACAGGTCGATAGGAGCTGCCTCTTACAGGTCAATAGGAGCTGCCTCTTACAGGTCGATAAGAGCTGTCACTTACAGGTCAATATGAGCTGCCTCTTACAGGTCAATAGGAGCTGCCTCTTACAGGTCAATAGGAGCTGCCTCTTACAGGTCAATAGGAGCTGTCACTTACAGGTCAATATGAGCTGCCTCTTACAGGTCAATAGGAGCTACCTCTTACAGGTCACTAGGAGCTGCCTCTTACAGGTCAATAGGAGCTGCCTCTTACAGGTCAATAGGAGCTGCCTCTTACAGGTCAATAGGAGCTGCCTCTTACAGGTCAATAGGAGCTGCCTCTTACAGGTCAATAGGAGCTGCCTCTTACAGGTCAATAGGAGCTGTCACTTACAGGTCAATATGAGCTGCCTCTTACAGGTCAATAGGAGCTGTGTCTTACAGGTCAATAGGAGCTGCCTCTTTCAGGTCAATAGGAGCTGCCTCTTACAGGTCAATAGGAGCTGCCTCTTACAGGTCAATAGGAGCTGCCTCTTACAGGTCAATAGGAGCTGCCTCTTACAGGTCAATAGGAGCTGCCTCTTACGCGTCAATAGGAGCTGCCTCCTACAGGTCAATAGGAGCTGCCTCTTACAGGTCAATTGAAGCTGCCTCTTATAGGTCAATAAGAGCTGCTTCGTAAAGGTCAATAGAAGCTGCCTCTTACAGGTCAATTGAAGCTGCCTCTTACAGATCAATAGGAGCTGCTCTTATGGGTCAATAGTAGCTGCCTCTTACAGGTCAATAGGAGCTGCATTTTACATGTCAATAGGAGATGCCTCGTACAGATGAATAGAAGCAGCCTCTAACAGGTCAATATAGGTCCTCCAGTAGGTTTACTTATTCTAGAGGGCATTTGAAGGCATAGACGACGTTGGTCTCTTTTAAAGCGTTCTGTTTTGTGTCTGGAGAGTTTCTCATGAGTAGGCTGGCCGTTTTCCTGGTGTCTGAGAAACTCTCCAGACACAAAGCAGAACGCTTTAAAAGAGACCAACGTCGTCTATGCCTTCAAATGCCCTCTTAGGGACTGTAAGCTCCAAAAAACTCAGTATATAGGCAAGACAACAACATCTCTTTCTAGGCGTTTAACGATGCATAAGCAACAGGGCTCCATTAAAGAACATATAATCTCTTCCCACAACCAAACCATCGCCAGAGAAATCCTAGTAAACAACACAGAAATCATCAATAGATACAGCGATAGCAGGCGGCTTGACGTTTGCGAGGCACTACACATGAAGAAGTCAACACCAGCAATCAACAGCCAATTAATGCACAACTATATTCTACCCACCTCAAGAATCCGCTCCAATATAGAAGCATCAAGAAATATGGACCAATAGGCTTTCTACAATCACTTCTATTCAATACCCATTGTTTCGTGTTCTGTCTTGTGTTGATGAAATTAATACCCTATTAAATACCACCTCACCCCATCCTCCTCACTCAAAAGTAGATATAAACAAATCGGAGATATGTAAGTTCTATTCAGTTGTGTATGTGTAAAGTCTTTGAAAATGTAATAAGTTTTACGAAACGCGCTCAAGTGTCGCGTCAGACTAGAAATAAAAATGAATTTTGGAGAATTGAATTTTGAATTACCTCCAACAGTGAAAAGAAATGTACGAAAGATTGAGAAAATTCGTTTTAGAATTATTAATCTTACTTTTTCGGTCATATTTAATAATATATGTTTACAGGAAAGACTGCTACCAAAATATACTAATATATATATATATATATATATATATATATATATATATATATATATATATATATATATATATATATATATATATATATATATATGTCGTACCTAGTAGCCAGAACTCACTTTTTGGCCTACTATTCAAGGCCCGATTTGCCTAATAAGCCAAGTTTTCCTGAACTAATATATTTTTTCTAATTTTTTTCTTATGAAATGATAAAGCTACCCATTTCATTATGTATGAGGTCAATTTTTTTTTATTGGAGTTAAAATTAACGTAGATATATGACCGAACCTAACCAACCCTACCTAACCTAACCTAACCTATCTTTATAGGTTAGGTTAGGTTAGGTAGCCGAAAAAGTTAGGTTAGGTTAGGTTAGGTAGGTTAGGTAGTCGAAAAACAATTAATTCATGAAAACTTGGCTTATTAGGCAACTCGGGCCTTGCATAGTAGGCTGAGAAGTGCGTTCTGGCTATTAGGTACGACATATATATATATATATATATATTTATATATATATATATATATATATTCGTCCTCAACGAAACCGTTAGAGAAACCGTTGTTGACTAGGACCTGCCTTACCCTACAGAGTTCTTCAAAAGAAGGGGGAAAGAAGTCGACGAAGAACTCTGTAGGGTAAGGCAGGTCCTAGTCAACAACGGCTTCTCCAATGGTTTCGTGGAAGACATCATAAAAAGAATGGTGAAACGCCATGCAACCTGTGAAGAGTCAACTAACACAACACCTATACCCCCTATTAGACTATTTTACAGGAACCTCTTTTCGACGACTCATAAAACGGAGGAAAGGGTCCTGAAAGATATTGTTAATAGAAACGTTATCCCTACAGACAAAAATCAGAAAATACAATTGATAATTTATTATAAAACTAAAAAAACGGCCAATCTACTCATGAAAAGCTCGCCAGACACCAAGCAGAACGCTTTGAAGGAGACCAACGTCGTCTATGCCTTCAAATGCCCTCTTGGGGACTGTAAGCCTCAAAAAAAACAATATATAGGCAAGACAACAACATCTCTTTCTAGGCGACTAACAATGCATAAGTAACAAGGAACCATCAAGGAACACATAATCTCTTTTTACAACCAGACCATCACCAGAGAAATCTTAACAAACAACACAGAAATCATCGATAGATACAGCGATAGCAGGCGGCTTGACATAAGCGAGGCACTACACATCAAAAAGTCAACACCAGCAATCAACAGCCAATTATTGCACAACTATATTCAACCTACTTCAAGACCCCGAACCAATATGGAAGCAGCAAGAGGAAGTATGGGCCAATAGACCTTCTGCAGTTGCTTCCGTTCATATGTTCACTTATCCAATTTATACCCATTGTTTCGTGCTTTGTCTTGTGTTTGTCACCTCGCCCAAAACTTTTGTACCATATCACCTCATCCAATAGAGTATAAGTACGAAGAATTTGTGTGTAAATTAAGTCTTTGAAAATGTAATACGAATTACGAAACGCGTTCAGGCGTCAGACAATTTAAAAATGAATTTCGGAGAATTGTTATTTTTATTACCATCGACAGTGAAGAAAAACATAAGAAATATTGAGGAGATTTGTGTTAGAATTATTAATCTTACCTTTTCGGTCATATTCAACAACATATGTTTACAAGAAAGACTGCTACCAAAATATTCTAGCATATATATATATATGTATATATATATATATATATATATATATATATATATATATATATATATATATATATATATATATATATATATATATATATATATATATATATATATTCCTCAATACAATTTCATTTAAAAGAAGTCACCAAGTTTGTGGAAGTCTCAGTTGAGTACCAGTTTGGGTACTCCTGACATCCTTATTGTGGGTGTTTGTCGCTTAGCAACGATAATTCTGATAGAATTAAGTTCAATGTATTAAGTACAGTTGTTAAGTGCACCTGTTAAGTACAGTTGTTAAGTGCACCTGTTAAGTACAACTGTTAAGTACAACTGTTAAGTGAAGCTGTTAAGTACAGGTATTAGGTGCAGTTGGTAATTGCAGCTGCTAAGTACAGCTGTTAAGTAAAGCTGTTAAGTACAGTTGTTAAGTACAGTTGTTAAGTGCAGCGGTTAAGTACAGATATTAAGTACAGTTGTTAAGTGCAGCGGTTAAGTACAGTGGTCAAGTGAAACTGGTAAGTACTGATGTTAAGTGCAGCTGTTAAGTAAAGATGTTAAGTGCAGCAGTTAAGTATAACTGTTAAGTGCAGCTTTTAAGTACAACTGTTAAGTGCATCTGTTTAGTACAACTGTTAAGTGCATCTGTTAAGTACAACTGTTAAGTGCATCTGTTAAGTACAACTGTTAAGTCACGTTATCAAGGGAGTAGGAGAGACCTCGAATCCCTTGAAAGGTCGGCGTTTGATAGGCTCCAGGTAGGCTCCAGGTAGGCTCCAGGTAGGCTCCAGGTAGGCTCCAGGTAGGCTCCAGGTAGGCTCCAGGTAGGCTCCAGGTAGGCTCCAGGTAGGCTCCAGGGCGGCTCCAGGTAGGCTCCAGGTAGGCTCCAGGTAGGCTCCAGGTCGGCTCCAGGTAGGCTCCAGGTAGGCTCCAGGTAGGCTCCAGGTAGGCTCCAGGGCGGCTCCAGGTAGGCTCCAGGTAGGCTCCAGGTAGGCTCCTGGGCGGCTCCAGGTAGGCTCCAGGGCGGCTCCAGGTAGGCTCCAGGTAGGCTCCAGGGCGGCTCCAGGTAGGCTCCAGGTAGGCTCCAGGACGGCTCAAGGTAGGCTCCAGGTAGGCTCCAGGACGGCTCAAGGTAGGCTCCAGGTAGGCTCCAGGTAGGCTCCAGGACGGCTCAAGGTAGGCTCCAGGTAGGCTCCAGGACGGCTCAAGGTAGGCTCCAGGTAGGCTCCAGGTAGGCTCCAGGTCGGCTCCAGGTAGGCTCCAGGTAGGCTCCAGGTAGGCTCCAGGTAGGCTCCAGGTAGGCTCCAGGACGGCTCAAGGTAGGCTCCAGGTAGGCTCCAGGACGGCTCAAGGTAGGCTCCAGGTAGGCTCCAGGTAAGCTCCAGGACGGCTCAAGGTAGGCTCCAGGTAGGCTCCAGGTAGGCTCCAGGACGGCTCCAGGTAGGCTCCAGGTAGGCTCCAGGTAGGCTCCAGGTAGGCTCCAGGTCGGCTCCAGGTAGGCTCCAGGTAGGCTCCAGGTAGGCTCCAGGACGGCTCAAGGTAGGCTCCAGGTAGGCTCCAGGACGGCTCCAGGTAGGCTCCAGGTAGGCTCCAGGTAGGCTCCAGGTAGGCTCCAGGACGGCTCAAGGTAGGCTCCAGGTAGGCTCAAGGTAGGCTCCAGGACGGCTCAAGGTAGGCTCCAGGTAGGCTCCAGGTAGGCTCCAGGTAGGCTCCAGGTCGGCTCCAGGTAGGCTCCAGGTAGGCTCCAGGTCGGCTCCAGGTCGGCTCCAGGTAGGCTCCAGGTAGGCTCCAGGTCGGCTCCAGGTCGGCTCCAGGTAGGCTCTAGGTAGGCTCCAGGTAGGCTCCAGGTAGGCTCGATGTCGGCTCTAGGTAGGCTCCAGGTAGGCTCTAGGTAGGCTCCAGGTAGGCTCCAGGTCGGCTCCAGGTAGGCTCCAGGTAGACTCCAGGTAGGCTCCAGGTAGGCTCCAGGTCGGCTCCAGGTAGGCTCCAGGTCGGCTCCAGGTAGACTCCAGGTAGGCTCCAGGTAGGCTCCAGGTAGGCTCCAGGTAGGCTCGATGTCGGCTCTAGGTAGGCTCCAGGTAGGCTCTAGGTAGGCTCCAGGTAGGCTCCAGGTCGGCTCCAGGTCGGCTCCAGGTAGACTCCAGGTAGGCTCCAGGTAGACTCCAGGTAGGCTCCAGGTAGGCTCCAGGTAGACTCCAGGTAGGCTCCAGGTAGGCTCCAGGTAGGCTCCAGGTAGGCTCGATGTCGACTCTAGGTAGGCTCCAGGTAGGCTCTAGGTAGGCTCCAGGTAGGCTCCAGGTCGGCTCCAGGTAGACTCCAGGTAGGCTCCAGGTAGGCTCCAGGTAGGCTCCAGGTAGACTCCAGGTAGGCTCCAGGTCGGCTCCAGGGCGGCTCCAGGTAGGATCCAGGTCGGCTCCAGGTAGGCTCCAGGTAGGCTCCAGGTCGGCTCCAGGGCGGCTCCAGGTAGGCTCCAGGTCGGCTCCAGGTAGGCTCCAGGTAGGCTCCAGGTAGGCTCCAGGTAGGCTCCAGGTAGGCTCCAGGTAGGCTCCAGGTAGGCTCCAGGGCGGCTCCAGGGCGGCTCCAGGTAGGCTCCATGTAGGCTCCAGGTAGGCTCCAGCTAGGTAGGCTCCAGGTAGGCTCCAGTCGTCATGAGGGCAGAAACAGTTCTGTTAACTAACAATATTTTCATTACAGGTGTTGGTACTCTTCTCTCAGTTGGTAATCACCGCCTGGCTTTAAACTGCCTCGTTCCTGGAACTGGGACATGTTACTGAAGTATTGAATCCGGGGGACAGGCAGACTGGTGTGTGTACTCAACTAGATGTGCCGGCAGGGTTGAACAAGGCTCCTGGCCCCGGCCCTCAGAACTTTCTTAGATTAAGGCACTGCTTCGTTTCCAACGCTTTTATCATATATTTATCATATATAAGGAAGTTCTTCCTTATGTCTGTATAACACATCTGCGTCTCCAGTTCCCATCTATGACCCATTGTTCTGCTGTTTCTGGCTTTGAACAACGGTGTTTTGTCTACTTTGTCAATTCCCCATACAATCTTGAATGTTGTTATCATGTCTCCGCCAATCTCGCCGCCAGTGTGGGTACGGTCAGTTCCCTCAGTCTTTCCTCATTGGTCAAACTCCTTCCCTTACACCACAACCCCCCTTCCCTTAGACCACAACCCCCTTTCCCTTAGACCACAACACCCCCTTCCCTTAGACCACAACCCCCTCTTTCCTTAGACCACAACCCCCCTTCCCTTAGACCACAACCCCCTTTCCCTTAGACCACAACCCCCCTTCCCTTAGACCACAACCTCCCTTCCCTTAGACCACAACCCCCCTTCTCTTAGACCACAACCTCCCTTCCCTTAGACCACAACCCCCCTTCCCTTAGACCACAACCCCCCTTCCCTTAGACCACAACCCCCCTTCCCTTAGACCACAACCCCCTCTTTCCTTAGACCACAACCCCCCTTCCCTTAGACCAAAACCCCCCTTCCCTTAGACCACAACCCCCCTTCCCTTAGACCACAACCCCCCTTCCCTTAGACCACAACCCCCTTTCCCTTAGACCACAACACCCCCTTCCCTTAGACCACAACCCCCCTTCCCTTAGACCACAACCCCCTCTTTCCTTAGACCACAACCCCCCTTCCCTTAGACCAAAACCCCCCCTTCCCTTAGACCACAACCCCCCTTCCCTTAGACCACAACCCCCCTTCCCTTAGACCACAACCCCCTTTCCCTTAGACCACAACACCCCCTTCCCTTAGACCACAACCCCCCTTCCCTTAGACCACAACCCCCCTTCCCTTAGACCACAACCCCCTTTCCCTTAGACCACAACCCCCCTTCCCTTAGACCACAACCTCCCTTCCCTTAGACCAAAACCCCCCTTCCCTTGGACCAGAACCCCCCCTTTCCTGTTGACCACAACCCCCTTCCCTTAGACCACAACCCCCCCTTCCCTTAGACCACAACCCCCCCTTCCCTTAGACCACAACCCCCCTTCCCTTAGACCACAACCCCCCTTCCCTTAGACCACAAACCCCCATTCATTAGACCACAACCCCCCCTTCCCTTAGACCACAACCCCCACTTCCCTTAGACCACAACCCCTCTTCCCTTAGACCACAAACCCCCATTCCTTAGACCACAACCCCCTTCCCTTAGACCACAACCCCCACTTCCCTTAGACCACAACCCCCCCTTCCCTTAGACCACAACCCCCCTTCCCTTAGACAACAACCCCCCCTTCCCTTAGACCACAACCCCCTTCCCTTAGACCCAAACCCCCCTTCCCTTAGACCACAACCCCCTTCCCTTAGACCACAACCCCTCTTCCCTTAGACCACAACTCCCTTCCCTTAGACCACAACCCCCCTTACCTTAGACCACAACCCCCTTCCCTTAGACCACAACCCCTTCCCTTAGACCACAACCCCCTTCCCTTAGACCACAACCCTCCTTCCCTTAGACCACAACCCCCTTCCCTTAGACCCCAACCCCCCTTTCCTTAGACCACAACCCCCTTCCCTTAGACCACAACCTCCCCTTCCCTTAGACCACAACCCCCTTCCCTTAGACCCCAACCCCCCTTCCCTTAGACCACAACCCCCTTCCCTTAGACCACAACCTCCCCTTCCCTTAGACCACAACCCCCTTCCCTTAGACCAGAACCCCCCTTCCTGTTGACCACAACCCCCTTCCCTTAGACCACAACCCCCCTTCCCTTAGACCACAACCCCCCTTCCCTTAGACCACAACCCCCCTTCCCTTAGACCCCAACCCCTCTTTCCTTAGACCACAACCCCCTTCCCTTAGACCACAACCCCCTTCCCTTAGACCACAACCCCTTCCCTTAGACCACAACCCCCTTCCTTTAGACCACAACCCTCCTTCCTTTAGACCACAACCCCCTTCCCTTAGACCACAACCCCTCTTCCCTTAGACCACAACCCCCCTTCCCTTAGACCACAACCCCCCTTCCCTTAGACCACAACCCCCTTCCCTTAGACCACAACCCCCCTTCCCTTAGACCACAACCCCCCCTTCCCTTAGACAACAACCCCCCTTCCCTTAGACCACAACCCCCCCTTCCGTTAGACAACAACCCCCCTTCCCTTAGACCCCAACCCCCCTTACCTTAGACCACAACCCCCTTCCCTTAGACCACAACCCCTCTTCCCTTAGACCACAACCCCCTTCCCTTAGACCACAACCCCCTTTCCCTTAGACCACAACACCCCCTTCCCTTAGACCACAACCCCCCTTCCCTTAGACCACAACCCCCCTTCCCTTAGACCACAACCCCCTTTCCCTTAGACCACAACCCCCCTTCCCTTAGACCACAACCTCCCTTCCCTTAGACCAAAACCCCCCTTCCCTTAGACCAGAACCCCCCCTTTCCTGTTGACCACAACCCCCTTCCCTTAGACCACAACCCCCCCTTCCCTTAGACCACAACCCCCCCTTCCCTTAGACCACAACCCCCTTCCCTTAGACCACAACCCCCCTTCCCTTAGACCACAAACCCCCATTCATTAGACCACAACCCCCCCTTCCCTTAGACCACAACCCCCACTTCCCTTAGACCACAACCCCTCTTCCCTTAGACCACAAACCCCCATTCCTTAGACCACAACCCCCTTTCCTTAGACCACAACCCCCACTTCCCTTAGACCACAACCCCCCCTTCCCTTAGACCACAACCCCCCTTCCCTTAGAGAACAACCCCCCTTCCCTTAGACCACAACCCCCTTCCCTTAGACCCTAACCCCCCTTCCCTTAGACCGCAACCCCCTTCCCTTAGACCACAACCCCTCTTCCCTTAGACCACAACTCCCTTCCCTTAGACCACAACCCCCCTTACCTTAGACCACAACCCCCTTCCCTTAGACCACAACCCCTTCCCTTAGACCACAACCCCCTTCCCTTAGACCACAACCCTCCTTCCCTTAGACCACAACCCCCTTCCCTTAGACTCCAACCCCCCTTTCCTTAGACCACAACCCCCTTCCCTTAGACCACAACCTCCCCTTCCCTTAGACCACAACCCCCTTCCCTTAGACCCCAACCCCCCTTCCCTTAGACCACAACCCCCTTCCCTTAGACCACAACCTCCCCTTCCCTTAGACCACAACCCCCTTCCCTTAGACCAGAACCCCCCTTCCTGTTGACCACAACCCCCTTCCCTTAGACCACAACCCCCCTTCCCTTAGACCACAACCCCCCTTCCCTTAGACCACAACCCCCCTTCCCTTAGACCCCAACCCCTCTTTCCTTAGACCACAACCCCCTTCCCTTAGACCACAACCCCTTTCCCTTAGACCACAACCCCTTCCCTTAGACCACAACCCCCTTCCTTTAGACCACAACCCTCCTTCCTTTAGACCACAACCCCCTTCCCTTAGACCACAACCCCTCTTCCCTTAGACCACAACCCCCCTTCCCTTAGACCACAACCCCCCTTCCCTTAGACCACAACCCCCTTCCCTTAGACCACAACCCCCTTCCCTTAGACCACAACCCCCCCTTCCCTTAGACCACAACCCCCCTTCCCTTAGACCACAACCCCCCCTTCCGTTAGACCACAACCCCCCTTCCCTTAGACCCCAACCCCCCTTCCCTTAGACCACAACCCCCTTCCCTTAGACCACAACCCCTCTTCCCTTAGACCACAACCCCCTTCCCTTAGACCCCAACCCCCCTTTCCTTAGACCACAACCCCCTTCCCTTAGACCACAACCTCCCCTTCCCTTAGACCACAACCCCCTTCCCTTAGACCCCAACCCCCCTTCCCTTAGACCACAACCCCCTTCCCTTAGACCACAACCTCCCCTTCCCTTAGACCACAACCCCCTTCCCTTAGACCAGAACCCCCCTTCCTGTTGACCACAACCCCCTTCCCTTAGACCACAACCCCCCTTCCCTTAGACCACAACCCCCCTTCCCTTAGACCACAACCCCCCTTCCCTTAGACCCCAACCCCTCTTCCCTTAGACCAAAACCCCCTTCCCTTAGACCACAACCCCCTTCCCTTAGACCACAACCCCTTCCCTTAGACCACAACCCCCTTCCTTTAGACCACAACCCTCCTTCCTTTAGACCACAACCCCCTTCCCTTAGACCACAACCCCTCTTCCCTTAGACCACAACCCCCCTTCCCTTAGACCACAACCCCCCTTCCCTTAGACCACAACCCCCTTCCCTTAGACCACAACCCCCCTTCCCTTAGACCACAATCCCCCCTTCCCTTAGACCACAACCCCCCTTCCCTTAGACCACAACCCCCCCTTCCGTTAGACCACAACCCCCCTTCCCTTAGACCCCAACCCCCCTTCCCTTAGACCACAACCCCCTTTCCTTAGACCACAACCCCTCTTCCCTTAGACCACAACCCCCTTCCCTTAGACCAGAACCCCCCTTCCTGTTGACCACAACCCCCCTTCCTGTTGACCACAACCCCCCTTCCCTTAGACCACAACCCCCCCCTTCGCTTAGACCACAACCCCCCCTTTCGTTAGACCACAACCCCCTTCCCTTAGACCACAACCCCCCCTTCCCTTAGACCACAACCCCCCCTTCCCTTAGACCACAACCCCCCCTTCCCTTAGACCACAACCCCCCCTTCCGTTAGACCACAACCCCCTTCCCTTAGACTACAACCCACTTCCCTTAGACCACAACCCCCTTCCCTTAGACCACAACCCCCCTTCCCTTAGACCCCAACCCCCCTTTCCTTAGACCACAACCCCCTTCCCTTAGACCACAACCTCCCCTTCCCTTAGACCACAACCCCTTCCCTTAGACCCCAACCCCCCTTCCCTTAGACCACAACCCCCTTCCCTTAGACCACAACCTCCCCTTCCCTTAGACCACAACCCCCTTCCCTTAGACCAGAACCCCCCTTCCTGTTGACCACAACCCCCTTCCCTTAGACCACAACCCCCCTTCCCTTAGACCACAACCCTCCTTCCCTTAGACCACAACCCCCCTTCCCTTAGACCCCAACCCCTCTTCCCTTAGACCACAACCCCCTTCCCTTAGACCACAACCCCCTTCCCTTAGACCACAACCCCTTCCCTTAGACCACAACCCCCTTCCTTTAGACCACAACCCTCCTTCCTTTAGACCACAACCCCCTTCCCTTAGACCACAACCCCTCTTCCCTTAGACCACAACCCCCCTTCCCTTAGACCACAACCCCCCTTCCCTTAGACCACAACCCCCTTCCCTTAGACCACAACCCCCCTTCCCTTAGACCACAACCCCCCCTTCCCTTAGACCACAACCCCCCTTCCCTTAGACCACAACCCCCCCTTCCGTTAGACCACAACCCCCCTTCCCTTAGACCCCAACCCCCCTTCCCTTAGACCACAACCCCCTTCCCTTAGACCACAACCCCTCTTCCCTTAGACCACAACCCCCTTCCCTTAGACCACAACCCCCCTTACCTTAGACCACAACCCCCTTCCCTTAGACCACAACCCCTTCCCTTAGACCAAAACCCCCTTCCCTTAGACCACAACCCTCCTTCCCTTAGACCACAACCCCCTTCCCTTAGACCAGAACCCCTCTTCCCTTAGACCACAACCCACCTTCCCTTAGACCACAACCCCCCTTCCCTTAGACCCCAACCCCCCTTTCCTTAGACCACAACCCCCTTCCCTTAGACCACAACCTCCCCTTCCCTTAGACCACAACCCCCTTCCCTTAGACCCCAACCCCCCTTCCCTTAGACCACAACCCCCCCTTCCGTTAGACCACAACCCCCTTCCCTTAGACTACAACCCCCTTCCCTTAGACCACAACCCCCTTCCCTTAGACCACAACCCCCCTTCCCTTAGACCACAACCCCCCCTTCCCTTAGACCACAACCCCTCTTCCCTTAGACCACAACCCCCCCTTCCCTTAGACCACAACCCCCCTTCCCTTAGACCACAACCCCCCCTTCCGTTAGACCACAACCCCCCTTCCCTTAGACCCCAACCCCCCTTCCCTTAGACCACAACCCCCTTTCCTTAGACCACAACCCCTCTTCCCTTAGACCACAACCCCCTTCCCTTAGAACCAGAACCCCCCTTCCTGTTGACCACAACCCCCCTTCCTGTTGACCACAACCCCCCTTCCCTTAGACCACAACCCCCCCCTTCCCTTAGACCACAACCCCCCTTTCCTTAGACCACAACCCCCTTCCCTTAGACCACAACCTCCCCTTCCCTTAGACCACAACCCCCTTCCCTAAGACCCCAACCCCCCTTCCTTTAGACCACAACCCCCTTCCCTTACACCACAACCTCCCCTTCCCTTAGACCACAACCCCCTTCCCTTAGACCAGAACCCCCCTTCCTGTTGACCACAACCCCCTTCCCTTAGACCACAACCCCCCTTCCCTTAGACCACAACCCCCCTTCCCTTAGACCACAACCCCCCTTCCCTTAGACCCCAACCCCTCTTCCCTTAGACCACAACCCCCTTCCCTTAGACCACAACCCCCTTCCCTTAGACCACAACCCCTTCCCTTAGACCACAACCCCTTTCCTTTAGACCACAACCCTCCTTCCTTTAGACCACAACCCCCTTCCCTTAGACCACAACCCCTCTTCCCTTAGACCACAACCCCCCTTCCCTTAGACCACAACCCCCCTTCCCTTAGACCACAACCCCCTTCCCTTAGACCACAACCCCCTTCCCTTAGACCACAACCCCCCCTTCCCTTAGACCACAACCCCCCTTCCCTTAGACCACAACCCCCCCTTCCGTTAGACCACAACCCCCCTTCCCTTAGACCCCAACCCCCCTTCCCTTAGACCACAACCCCCTTTCCTTAGACCACAACCCCTCTTCCCTTAGACCACAACCCCCTTCCCTTAGACCAGAACCCCCCTTCCTGTTGACCACAACCCCCCTTCCTGTTGACCACAACCCCCCTTCCCTTAGACCACAACCCCCCCCTTCCCTTAGACCACAACCCCCCCTTCCGTTAGACCACAACCCCCTTCCCTTAGACCACAACCCCCCCTTCCGTTAGACCACAACCCCCTTCCCTTAGACTACAACCCCCTTCCCTTAGACCACAACCCCCTTCCCTTAGACCACAACCCCCCTTCCCTTAGACCACATCCCCCCCTTCCCTTAGACCACAACTCCCTTCCCTTAGACCACAACCCCCCCTTCCCTTAGGACCACAACCCCCCTTCCCTTAGACCACAACCCCCCCTTCCGTTAGACCACAACCCCCCTTCCCTTAGACCCCAACCCCCCTTCTCTTAGACCACAACCCCCTTTCCTTAGACCACAACCCCTCTTCCCTTAGACCACAACCCCCTTCCCTTAGACCAGAACCCCCCTTCCTGTTGACCACAACCCCCTTTCCCTTAGACCACAACCCCCCCCTTCCCTTAGACCACAACCCCCCCTTCCGTTAGACCACAACCCCCTTCCCTTAGACCACAACCCCCCCTTCCCTTAGACCACAACCCCCCCCTTCCCTTAGACCACAACCCCTCCCTCCCTTAGACCACAACCCCCCCTTCCGTTAGACCACAACCCCCTTCCCTTAGACTACAACCCCCTTCCCTTAGACCACAACCCCCTTCCCTTAGACCACAACCCCCCTTCCCTTAGACCACAACCCCCCCTTCCCTTAGACCACAACCCCCCCCCCCCCTTCCCTTGGACGTCTTCCTTAGGCTTACAACCTCTGGTGGCTGGCGGTCAAATTTGCCACAAGAAGGAACTCAGTAAGAGATTAACGAAGGATTAACGAAGGATTAGCGAGGGATTAGCGAGGGATTAGCGAGGGATTAGCGAGGGATTATTCCAGGAAGAATAACATGGTCTTACTGGCTAGCTCTCTGAGATGGTTCACGTCAAGTCCTTAATAATAATAACTGAATAATTTTATTTACACAATAATTTTTTTTCGGGGGGAACAAATTTAATGAATTAAAGGCAAAGACTTTCTGTGTTAATAATGATTTTATATAATTGTTTTGCCTGGGAAAGAGAGGTTGGAGGGAAGAGTGTGATCAACGCGTCGTTGAATGTAACATGTTGAGCACAAGTGATTAAGTGGTAAGTGATTAGTGCATGGTGATTAACCTGGATATTACGAAGCATTTTTACGAATTGATTTACGAATCAATTGCATGGGCAGCTGCATTTGCAGTTGTTTAGACACAGTAATAGAGGAAATGAGGTGGTTTAAACAAACGCCATTCTATCCAAAGCCATGGCCAGTATCCGTTATCCCCCCACCCCAGTGTGTTCGAATGTTCGCATTTCTCATTCCTGAAAATAATATATGAGCCGAAGTCGTGGCCAACTCGCATTGCCAAGGGATTCAGACGTCACTCCGGTTCCGAGGTGAATACACGCATTCATCACCCGCGTGTAGTGTGTTCGCTTTCGTTGATGACCTATGAACTACACCATACGTTAACTGCCCAACCCCTTGGGGTGGACGGTAGAGCGACCGTCTGGCTTTATACAGGTCGGCGTTCAATCCCCAACCATCAACAAGTAGTTGGGCACCATTCTTTCCCATCGTCCCATCCCTAATCCTTATCCTGACCCCTTCCCAGTGGTTGGGCACCATTCCTTCCCCGTCCCATCCCTAATCCTTAACCTGACCCCTTCCCAGTGGTTGGGCTCCATTCCTTCCCCCCGTCCCATCCCTAATCCTTATCCTGACCCCCTTCCCAGTGGTTGGGCTCCATTCCTTCCCCCCGTCCCATCCCTAATCCTTATCCTGACCCCCTTCCCAGTGGTTGGGCTCCATTCCTTCCCCCCGTCCCATCCCTAATCCTTATCCTGACCCCCTTCCCAGTGGTTGGGCTCCATTCCTTCCCCCCGTCCCATCCCTAATCCTTATCCTGACCCCCTTCCCAGTGGTTGGGCTCCATTCCTTCCCCCCGTCCCATCCCTAATCCTTATCCTAACCCCTTCCCAGTGGTTGGGCACCATTCCTTCCCCCCGTCCCATCCCTAATCCTTATCCAGACCCCCCTTCCCAGTGGTTGGGCTCCATTCCTTCCCCCCGTCCCATCCCTAATCCTTATCCTGACCCCCTTCCCAGTGGTTGGGCTCCATTCCTTCCCCCCGTCCCATCCCTAATCCTTATCCTGACCCCCTTCCCAGTGGTTGGGCTCCATTCCTTCCCCCCGTCCCATCCCTAATCCTTATCCTGACCCCCTTCCCAGTGGTTGGGCTCCATTCCTTCCCCCCGTCCCATCCCTAATCCTTATCCTGACCCCCTTCCCAGTGGTTGGGCTCCATTCCTTCCCCCCGTCCCATCCCTAATCCTTATCCTAACCCCTTCCCAGTGGTTGGGCACCATTCCTTCCCCCCGTCCCATCCCTAATCCTTATCCTGACCCCCTTCCCAGTGGTTGGGCTCCATTCCTTCCCCCCGTCCCATCCCTAATCCTTATCCTGACCCCCCTTCCCAGTGGTTGGGCTCCATTCCTTCCCCCCGTCCCATCCCTAATCCTTATCCTGACCCCTTCCCAGTGGTTGGGCACTATTCCTTCCCCCCGTCCCATCCCTAATCCTTATCCTAACCCCTTCCCAGTGGTTGGGCACCATTCCTTCCCCCCGTCCCATCCCTAATCCTTATCCTGACCCCCTTCCCAGTGGTTGGGC
>NC_091221.1:16435579-16453135 GCF_040958095.1 Procambarus clarkii
TGTTTGTCCCTTTTTTCATGTTTTGATTTATTTAACGCAATTAAAATTTCATTGTTAAAATTTACTTGTGTTTTGTGTGTCTTCTCCTTACCTTACCACAGACGAAGTTCCAGTTTTTTCTATTTTTTTTTATAACTATGTGACGAGGCCATACCCCTAGCCTTAAACAGCCGAACACCAACGCGTTACCGTCACAAGTTATATGGGGGCCTGTCCGGGAGCTTCACTCAGGTACTGGTGCCAAGTGGTAATTTATGGTAAGCCTATTTAACTTTGTTAACATAGCTTTACTATTTTTCATATTCAATTTCATTTTTTATAAGGTGCGGTGTGTTGTGCATTACGAGAGTAACATATGGTGAAGGTGAGACAACTTTGGATTACGTGGTGACTGTAGGCCGCAGTCATACTCATAATTGGTCATCTCTCCCTCCGTGTTATTACTCGTGTTTACCATCTATGTCCCTTGAATATTTCTCATTTTGACAGATCATATTGGTACCCTGGTACTGTGGTCTGCCCCGGGTCAAGAGTACCCAATCTTCTGCAATCTGACTGTAGGAGGACAAAGAGGGCCATAGTTCCTCTAGCTCGAACTTTAGTTGCTGAGTTGGGACCTCAGCAGCAGTTCTCGTCACCAGTTGACACCTCGCACCCCTACACGTCAGTCAGAGATGATGATACATACAACGGTAGGGAATTAGCTTACTTTTTCAGAGCACAAAAGTTCGCTAATTCTGTATCATATTAAATTCAGTAGGAAAAACTTGCTTTATGTCCTATAGAGACTCGGCAAGGTATGCCTACATCCTTGGACTACCAATTTTACTTTTGAGTCATTTAATTGTTTTATTTGTTTTCGAAACTCTGTTTCATTTGTTAGTAGGATTTTCTTGCCCTTATCCTCTTACATGAGTACCGGGTACAAGATTTCCTGCACCCTTGATTTAATTTAATCATTTAATATCTTTTACTTAACTTTAATTGTTAAAGATCTCACAGGATAGGTACCAGTGGCCACGTTGTCCTGTTTCTGACATTCACTATTGAATATTCGTGTACCTTTATTTGCTAATTACACCATGTTTCGTCTCCAAGCTTTCCGTGCAGATCCAGCAGGTGCAATAGGGACTTTAAGTCATGCCAAGAAGACTGAATTACAAACTCTTGCACATGAGTATCAACTAACAGTTCCCTACCAAGCCAACAAGAGTGAAATACACAACCTGTTGCTGGATCATTTCCTAGAGCAAGGTAAGATAGACTCTGAAACTCATGAAACTTACTATATTGCAGATAAAACTGATTTGGCAACGATGAAACTCAAACTAGAGCTGGCCAAGATCGAACGTGAGCAGCAAAGGGAAGCCCGCGAACAACAAAGGGAAGCCCTCGAACAACAAGAACGAGCAGCTGCCATACGAAGAGAAGAACAAGAACGTGAGGCTGCCTTAAGAAGGGAAGAAATCGCCCTCAAGGAACGTGAGTTTGCAATGCTCCGTGAGCGGGAACGAGTACAGCTTGAAACACTCCAGGAGCGGGAACGCTTACAGCTTGAAACCAAACAACGCGAGTTGGAGATACAACGTGAACATGACAAGCAACAAGCGACTCTGGCTCTTGAGTGTCGTCAACGAGAATACACGTTGGAAACTTCACACCTCGCTCAACGCCAGCAAGCTACTGCCAATCTTCCCGTCAGTTTTAATATATCACATGCAAGTAAGTAAATGCCATCCTTTGTAGAAGCAGAAGTTGATGTGTTTTTCACCACCTTTGAAACCCTTGCTAATCAACTCAGTTGGCCTGTCGACCAATGGGCCACACTTCTCAGAGTCCATCTTACAGGTAGAGCGGCAGTCACACTCAGTACTCTGGCGTCTGAGAATGATTACCACACTCTGAAACAAGCAGTGTTGGACGCCTACCTACTTTCCACCGAAAGTTATAGAAGGAAATTCCGTGACCACCTGAAGGCAAGTACCACTACCTTCCTCGAGTTTGCTAACACGAAACGGAGGTATTTTATGAAATGGCTGGAAGCAGCACATGTCTCTACTTTTACAGAACTCGTCAACCTGATGCTTGTTGAAGAATTCTTGAGACGTGTGCCGCCTCCTGTCCGCCTCTACTTAGCAGATAAAGAAGAAACCGACTACCTGAAGTGTGCTAAGTCGGCTGACACTTACAGCCTCATCCACCGGCTGGCACCCGAACCATCCTCCAGTAAGAAGTCGTGGTACAGTTACGAGAAGGTGAGCCCCGATCAAGCTGGTTCACAACTGTACTGCAAGTATTGTAGCCTCTATGGACATACCATAGACAAGTGTGGTAAGTCTCAATACAAGGGAATCACTGACCAACAAAAACCCAAACCAACTCCTCCTAAGTCCGGTAAGCCTGTGATGAATGTTGGTGTTGAAGTTAATGATCTTTCTCTTTTCAGTAACCACCTGTATACTGGAACTGTCTCTGCTAACGGTTCAAATCCGGAGGGACGTTTCAAATTGAAGATCTTGAGGGACACAGCGGCTCTACAATCGATCATCTTGAAGTCGGCTGTGCCCAACATCACCTACACCGGAGAAACTGTCTTCATCACTGACCTCACTGCTACCACTCCATACCCTCTCGCCAGAGTCCCCCTGGATTGTCCCTACGTGAACGGGGAAGTCCAAGTCGCCGTCAGGGAAAAGCCTTTTCCCATGCCTGGAGTGCAACTTCTCCTAGGCAACGACTTGGCAGAAGACCTGCAACCGACCAACCTGATCGTCATGGACAAACCCCAGGTGTGTAACTCTGTGCCACTAAACCCTATTCTAGAGTATGTTCCAGCAGAGGTTCAAGAGAGTGATGAAGTTTCTCCTCCGGTTCTCGTGACCACCCGTGCACAAGCCGCACGTCCACAGCCAGCTGACTCTACTGCTACCGCTGTCCCTCAAGACCCTCAGAAACTCCCCCCGCATCTGACCAAGTTGGAGTTCCGTAAGTTGCAGAGGGAAGATCTTACTTTAACACCATTGTTTTTCCAGGCTGAGACTCAACCCGACAGTATTCCTGGGTTCTTCCTAGAGAACGACTTACTCTACCGCAGATATAGACCCAGTAAACTGAAGGAGGACGATTGGGCCAACATCGAACAACTTGTGATTCCCACCAGCCTGCGGCCCACTATTCTACACCTGGCCCACGGAGCACTCTCCCACTACGGCTTCAACAAGACTTACCATGGGATTCGTCAAGACTACTACTGGCCAGGTATGGTAAATAACGTCAAACAGTACATAAAACAGTGTCATACATGTCAGATGGCAGGCAAACCGAACATCTCCATTCCCAGAGCGCCACTGATTCCCATACAGGTGCCTGCGGAACCTTTCCACAGACTCATAATAGACTGTGTTGGTCCTTTACCTCGGACCAGTTCAGGTAACGCCTACATCCTAACCATCCTGTGTCCTACCACCAGATTTCCCATAGCAGTTCCAGTGAAGAACATCACGGCTGCTACGGTTATAAAACATCTATTGAAGATCTTCACTCAATACGGATTTCCCAGGGAGATTCAAAGTGACTGTGGTACCAACTTCACCAGTGATCTCTTCAAAAGGACACTGGAGGAGTTCAACATCAAACAGGTATTGTCCAGCCCCTATCATCCTGCTTCACAGGGTTCTCTTGAACGTAGTCATCAGACCATCAAAGCACTCTTGAAAAAGTTTTGTAGTGAAACCTCGAAGGATTGGGATAAGCAGATTGACCTTATAATGTGTATTTTCAGAAGTCTCCCCAATGAGTCCCTAGGAGTATCTCCTTATGAGATGCTCTACGGCCGTAAGTGCCGTACTCCCCTTAAAGCTTTCAAAGACTCTCTCAGAGATGCCACCTTCAGTGAGCATCAGAATGTGCCCCAGTTTCTTCAAAACCTTCAACACATTCTAGAGAGAGTCCACCGTTTTGCCCATAATAATCTATTGAAAGCCCAGGTGAGAATGAAGACTCATTACGACCAGACCAGCAAAGTACGAAAATTCAAGCCGGGAGACTTCGTCCTTGCCTATTTCCCTATCCCAGGTTCACCTTTACAAAACAGGTTTTCAGGACCCTACTGCGTCAAAGAGTGCAGGAATAATAACAACTACGTAATAGAGACTCCAGATAGGCGGCGGAAGACCCAGCTGTGCCACGTCAACCTCCTGAAGCAATATAATGGTACTCCTCCCACTGTCCTAATTAACTATTCCACCTTCACAGAACCCTACATCCACAGTGAGACCATCCCAGCTTCTCCTCCCGAAAGCACTGACAAGGAGTCAGCGCTTTCTAATTCCGAAATCCTTAATGATCTTCCCAAATGCTTTCAGGATAATAATCGTGCTCCTTTGCCCTCTTCTAATTCCACTCTCACCTCGTCAGATAAGCCCTTCATCCTCCATGTCGACGCCAATGGTACCGACGTTGGTGGTGTCGTGATGCAGCAACGAGGCGAGAAGAATACACCTGTCAGCGACTACTGCTACAAGGAACTACGGAACAATTGGCAAGGAGCTACTCTTCCTCATCCTGAAGCTCCAGCACTTCACTCCACACCTGAAAAGTGCTCGGTCCACCATCAATACGGACCACACCACCCTACACCTCCTGCAGCACGCCCACTTCCCATCTCAACGTCTTCTACTATGGGCTTGCTACCTGCAGAAATTCAACCTGGAGACACGCTATACCAAGAGTCTGACAACATCTTAGCCCATGATCTCTCCAGAGTTTATGAAGTAGAAGCAACTCCATCTCATACTCCACCACATAACAACGTACTTCTTCCAGAACCGCAGGCTTCGGGGGAGAGTTGTGACGATAATCTCCTTCAAGAGATTGAGCCTGCTCTTCCCTCCACAATTACGTCGTTGAAATTATATAAAACTACTATGGAAGAAATGTCCAACAACGACAACAACACCAGCAAGGTTTGCCAGAGCGCAAAACGTATGCAGCCAGAGACACCTGCTCAGACTCAAACCGCCAAACTACCTGTCTTACTACCGGCTCCGCTGATTGGTCGCCGGTCTGGCTGCAACTGCACTCGCCCCCCCCATACTACTTGATGTCTGGGGTCGCCACGACCTCAGACCTCAGAATATTCTGTGCTTTCGCAGTTACCACTCCTCCCGGCTAGACGTTAGCGTATACTGAGAGAGGTGGTAGCTTAAAGCCAATATTCCAGCACCTTCCTTTATTTTTGTATTGCACTTCTTGTTATTTTGTCTTAATGTAACTTTTCATTGTGTCATTTAATTATTCTTATTATTTTGATTGATTGATTTTATTATACTTATTTGTTTGTCCCTTTTTTCATGTTTTGATTTATTTAACGTAATTAAAATTTCATTGTTAAAATTTACTTGTGTTTTGTGTGTCTTCTCCTTACCTTACCACAGACGAAGTTCCAGTTTTTTCTATTTTTTTTTATAACTATGTGACGAGGCCATACCCCTAGCCTTAAACAGCCGAACACCAACGCGTTACCGTCACAATATATACACATATATATACTAGCAGTACCCGGCCACGCTTTGCTGTGGCTCAGGTACACATGTGCGTTGCTGAGCCACAACAACCTTTCCTGTCCCCCAGTCCTCCACACGTTCCCCCCCCCCCTCACCCGTCTTCTCGGCCTCCCCACCATTCTCCATTCACCAATCCCTTCGTCCCCACCATCCCAAACTCCCCGTCCCCTCGTCCTTCCCCGCCATTACCCCTTTCCTTGTCCCCTCGTCATCCCCACTATTCCCCACTCCCTCTTCCGATGGTTTCCTAAATGGTCTGATGTTCCCATCACTGAAATATAAGAAAAACAGTTAAAAATGAAAGTATGAATAATATAAAAATAAACTATACTCACGAAATGATCGGTATGGTAAACAACACAGCTCAATTCCAACACAATTTAAACAAAAGAATTAAATCAAAATGAAAATAAATCAAAATCTATGAAAATTCAATTTATCAGTGCAATCAGAAACATTGAAATGGAACTGAAACATGTTTAGTATAGCATGTGTGTTGCTCTTACATGCAACAGATTGCGTTGTTTTTCAAGAAAAGCATAGTTTTACCTGTCACAGGTGTGGCATCTATACTTATACTTACAAAATGAACGGTATGGTAAACAACACAGCTGAATTCCAACACAATGTCTCAAAATAATTCAATAAAAAATCAAATAAATCGAAATCAATAAAAATAAAATTTATCAATGCAATCGGAAACATTGAAATGGAATTGTAACATATTTAGTATTGCGAATGATGCTCCTACGTGCAACAGATGGCGCTGTCTAAAAAACAAACATGTTTTTACCTGTCACAGGTGTGGCATCTATATAGTAGATGTATAAACACACACGTTTATTCGAATTGATCGTTATGTCAAAATTTCAAAGCAATCGGTGAAGAACTTTTGGAGATTACAGCGTGTGTTGCTCTTACATTCAACAGATGGCGCTGTTTTTCAAAAAAAGCATGTTTTTTCCTGTCAAATGTGAGGCATATATAGAGTAGTATATAAAAACACTCGCCTATTCGAATGCAACGTTGTATCAAAATTTCAAAGCAGTCGGTAAAGAGGTTTTGAAGATATCTTCTCACATGAAAAACACTGTTTTTCGAAAAAGCAGGTTTTTTCCCGTCACAGACAAGACATTTATATAACATGTTTATAAAAATCTGTTCGGATGCGAATGGAACGTTGTGTGAAAATTTGAAAGCAATCGGTGAAGAACTTTCGGAGATTAGCGATTTTGAACAAACTAACAATTTCATTTTTATTTATATAGAAATATATATAGTTGTGGAGCAGTATTATAGTGCGAGGAGGAGAGCTCTGTCCAGAAGACTTAAGAGCCATCAGTGACAGGGGGAAGGGAAATGGTTTTAAAATTTAGGAATACTGGAAGTAGGGCTGTGAAGGTGGTGGTGAAGATGGTGGTGAAGATGGTGGTGAAGATGGTGGTGAAGGTAGTGGTGAAGGTGGTGGTGAAGATGGTGGTGAAGATGGTGGTGAAGGTAGTGGTGAAGGTGATGGTGAAGATGGTGGTGAAGATGGTGGTGAAGGTGGTGGTGAAGGTGGTGGTGAAGATAGTGGTGAAGATGGTGGTGCAGAGGGTGGTGAAGGTGGTGGTGAAGATGGTGGTGAAGGTGGTGGTGAAGATGGTGGTGAAGATGGTGGTGAAGGTGGTGGTGAAGATGGTGGTGAAGGTGGTGGTGAAGATGGTGGTGAAGGTGGTGGTAAAGATGGTGGTGAAGATGGTGGTGAAGGTGGTGGTGAAGATGGTGGTGAAGTTGGTGGTGAAGGTGGTGAAGATGGTGGTGAAGATGGTGGTGAAGTTGGTGGTGAAGGTGGTGAAGATGGTGGTGAAGATGGTGGTGAAGGTGGTGGTGAAGATGGTGGTGAAGATGGTGGTGAAGTTGGTGGTGAAGGTGGTGAAGATGGTGGTGAAGATGGTGGTGAAGGTGGTGGTGAAGATGGTGGTGAAGATGGTGGTGAAGATGGCGGTGAAGTTGGTGGTGAAGGTGGTGAAGATGGTGGTGAAGATGGTGGTGAAGATGGTGGTGAAGGTGGTGGTGAAGATGGTGGTGAAGGTGGTGGTGAAGGTGGTGGTGAAGATGGTGGTGAAGTTGGTGGTGAAGGTGGTGAAGATGGTGGTGAAGATGGTGGTGAAGGTGGTGGTGAAGGTGGTGGTGAAGATGGTGGTGAAGGTGGTGGTGAAGATGGTGGTGAAGATGGTGGTGAAGATGGTGGTGAAGATGGTGGTGAAGGTGGTGGTGAAGGTGGTGGTGAAGATGGTGGTGAAGATGGTGGTGAAGATGGTGGTGAAGATGGTGGTGAAGGTGGTGGTGAAGATGGTGGTGAAGGTGGTGGTGAAGATGGTGGTGAAGGTGGTGGTGAAGATGGTGGTGAAGGTGGTGGTGAAGGTGGTGGTGAAGATGGTGGTGAAGATGGTGGTGAAGGTGGTGGTGAAGATGGTGGTGAAGGTGGTGGTGAAGATGGTGGTGCAGATGGTCGTGAAGGTGGTGGTGAAGATGGTGGTGAAGATGGTGGTGAAGGTGGTGGTGAAGGTGGTGGTGAAGATGGTGGTGAAGGTGGTGGTGAAGATGGTGGTGAAGGTGGTGGTGAAGATGGTGGTGAAGGTGGTGGTGAAGGTGGTGGTGTAGATGGTGGTGAAGGTGGTGGTGAAGATGGTGGTGAAGGTGGTGGTGAAGATGGTGGTGAAGGTGGTGGTGAAGATGGTGGTGAAGTTGGTGGTGAAGATGGTGGTGAAGGTGGTGGTGAAGATGGTGGTGAAGATGGTGGTGAAGATGGTGGTGAAGGTGGTGGTGAAGATGGTGGTGAAGATGGTGGTGAAGATGGTGGTGAAGGTGGTGGTGAAGGTAGTGGTGAAGGTGGTGGTGAAGATGGTGGTGAAGATGGTGGTGAAGATGGTGGTGAAGGTGGTGGTGAAGATGGTGGTGAAGATAGTGGTGAAGATGGTGGTGCAGAGGGTGGTGAAGGTGGTGGTGAAGATGGTGGTGAAGATGGTGGTGAAGATGGTGGTGAAGGTGGTGGTGAAGATGGTGGTGAAGGTGGTGGTGAAGGTGGTGGTGAAGATGGTGGTGAAGTTGGTGGTGAAGGTGGTGAAGATGGTGGTGAAGATGGTGGTGAAGGTGGTGGTGAAGGTGGTGGTGAAGATGGTGGTGAAGGTGGTGGTGAAGATGGTGGTGAAGATGGTGGTGAAGATGGTGGTGAAGATGGTGGTGAAGGTGGTGGTGAAGGTGGTGGTGAAGATGGTGGTGAAGATGGTGGTGAAGATGGTGGTGAAGATGGAGGTGAAGGTGGTGGTGAAGATGGTGGTGCAGAGGGTGGTGAAGGTGGTGGTGAAGATGGTGGTGAAGATGGTGGTGAAGATGGTGGTGAAGGTGGTGGTGAAGATGGTGGTGAAGGTGGTGGTGAAGGTGGTGGTGAAGATGGTGGTGAAGTTGGTGGTGAAGGTGGTGAAGATGGTGGTGAAGATGGTGGTGAAGGTGGTGGTGAAGGTGGTGGTGAAGATGGTGGTGAAGGTGGTGGTGAAGATGGTGGTGAAGATGGTGGTGAAGATGGTGGTGAAGGTGGTGGTGAAGGTAGTGGTGAAGGTGGTGGTGAAGATGGTGGTGAAGATAGTGGTGAAGATGGTGGTGCAGAGGGTGGTGAAGGTGGTGGTGAAGATGGTGGTGAAGATGGTGGTGAAGATGGTGGTGAAGGTGGTGGTGAAGATGGTGGTGAAGGTGGTGGTGAAGGTGGTGGTGAAGATGGTGGTGAAGTTGGTGGTGAAGGTGGTGAAGATGGTGGTGAAGATGGTGGTGAAGGTGGTGGTGAAGGTGGTGGTGAAGATGGTGGTGAAGGTGGTGGTGAAGATGGTGGTGAAGATGGTGGTGAAGATGGTGGTGAAGATGGTGGTGCAGATGGTCGTGAAGGTGGTGGTGAAGATGGTGGTGAAGATGGTGGTGAAGGTGGTGGTGAAGGTGGTGGTGAAGATGGTGGTGAAGGTGGTGGTGAAGATGGTGGTGAAGGTGGTGGTGAAGATGGTGGTGAAGGTGGTGGTGAAGGTGGTGGTGTAGATGGTGGTGAAGGTGGTGGTGAAGATGGTGGTGAAGGTGGTGGTGAAGATGGTGGTGAAGGTGGTGGTGAAGATGGTGGTGAAGGTGGTGGTGAAGATGGTGGTGAAGATGGTGGTGAAGATGGTGGTGAAGGTGGTGGTGAAGATGGTGGTGAAGATGGTGGTGAAGATGGTGGTGAAGGTGGTGGTGAAGGTAGTGGTGAAGGTGGTGGTGAAGATGGTGGTGAAGATGGTGGTGAAGATGGTGGTGAAGGTGGTTGTGAAGATGGTGGTGAAGATAGTGGTGAAGATGGTGGTGCAGAGGGTGGTGAAGGTGGTGGTGAAGATGGTGGTGAAGATGGTGGTGAAGATGGTGGTGAAGGTGGTGGTGAAGATGGTGGTGAAGATGGTGGTGAAGGTGGTGGTGAAGATGGTGGTGAAGGTGGTGGTGAAGGTGGTGGTGAAGGTGGTGGTGCAGATGGTGGTGAAGGTGGTGGTGAAGATGGTGGTGAAGGTGGTGGTGAAGTTGGTGGTGAAGATGGTGGTGAAGATGGTGGTGAAGGTGGTGGTGAAGATGGTGGTGAAGGTGGTGGTGAAGATGGTGGTGAAGATGGTGGTGAAGATGGTGGTGAAGATGGTGGTGAAGATGGTGGTGAAGGTGGTGGTAAAGGAGGTGGTGCAGATGGTGGTGAAGATGGTGGTGAAGGTGGTGGTGAAGGTGGTGGTGAAGGTGGCGGTGAAGATGGTGGTGCAGATGGTGGTGCAGAGGGTGGTGAAGATGGTGGTGAAGATGGTGGTGCAGAGGGTGGTGAAGGTGGTGGTGAAGATGGTGGTGCAGATGGTGGTGAAGATGGTGGTGCAGAGGGTGGTGAAGATGGTGGTGAAGATGGTGGTGCAGAGGGTGGTGAAGATGGTGGTGAAGAGGGTGGTGAAGAGGGTGGTGCAGAGGGTGGTGAAGATGGTGGTGAAGATGGTGGTGAAGATGGTGGTGCAGAGGGTGGTGAAGAGGGTGGTGCAGAGGGTGGTGCAGAGGGTGGTGAAGATGGTGGTGAAGATGGTGGGGAAGATGGTGGTGAAGATGGTCGTGCAGAGGGTGGTGCAGATGGTGGTGCATAGGGTGGTGAAGATGATGGTGAAGGTGATGGTGAAGGTGGTGGTGAAGATGGTGGTGAAGATGGTGGTGAAGGTGGTGGTGAAGATGGTGGTGAAGATGGTGGTGTAGGTGGTGGTGAAGAGGGTGGTGCAGAGGGTGGTGAAGATGGTGGTGCAGAGGGTGGTGAAGATGGAGGTGAAGGTGGTGGTGAAGATGGTGATGAAGGTGGTGGTGAAGGTGGTGGTGCAGAGGGTGGTGAAGATGGTGGTGCAGATGGTGGTGCAGATGGTGGTGCAGAGGGTGGTGAAGATGGTGGTGCAGATGGTGGTGCAGATGGTGGTGCAGAGGGTGGTGAAGATGGTGGTGAAGATGGTGGTGAAGATGGTGGTGAAGATGGTGGTGCAGAGGGTGGTGAAGATGGTGGTGAAGGTGGTGGTGCAGAGGGTGGTGAAGATGGTGGTGCAGATGGTGGTGCAGATGGTGGTGAAGATGGTGGTGAAGATGGTGGTGAAGGTGGTGGTGAAGATGGTGGTGAAGATGGTGGTGAAGGTGGTGGTGAAGATGGTGGTGAAGATGGTGGTGAAGATGGTGGTGAAGGTGGTGGTGAAGATGGTGATGAAGGTGGTGGTGAAGGTGGTGGTGAAGGTGGTGGTGAAGGTGGTGGTGAAGGTGGTGGTGAAGATGGTGATGCAGATGGTGGTGAAGATGGTGGTGCAGAGGGTGGTGAAGGTGGTGGTGAAGATGGAGGTGAAGGTGGTGGTGAAGATGGTGGTGCAGAGGGTGGTGAAGATGGTGGTGAAGATGGTGGTGAAGATGGTGGTGAAGATGGTGGTGCAGAGGGTGGTGGTGCAGAGGGTGGTGAAGATGGTGGTGCAGATGGTGGTGCAGAGGGTGGTGAAGATGGTGGTGAAGATGGAGGTGAAGATGGTGGTGAAGAGGGTGGTGAAGATGGTGGTGAAGATGGTGGTGAAGGTGGTGGTGAAGATGGTGGTGAAGATGGTGGTGAAGATGGTGGTGCAGAGGGTGGTGCAGAGGGTGGTGAAGATGGTGGTGCAGATGGTGGTGCAGATGGTGGTGAAGAGGGTGGTGAAGATGGTGGTGAAGATGGTGGTGAAGATGGTGGTGAAGATGGAGGTGCAGAGGGTGGTGAAGGTGGTGGTGAAGAGGGTGGTGAAGATGGTGGTGCCGAGGGTGGTGCAGAGGGTGGTGAAGGTGGTGGTGAAGATGGTGCTGAAGGTGGTGGTGAAGATGTTGGTGCAGATGGTGGTGCAGAGGGTGGTGAAGATGGTGGTGCAGAGGGTGGTGAAGGTGGTGGTGAAGATGGAGGTGAAGGTGGTGGTGAAGATGGTGGTGAAGATGGTGGTGCAGAGGGTGGTGAAGATGGTGGTGCAGAGGGTGGTGAAGATGGTGGTGAAGATGGTGGTGAAGATGGTGGTGCAGAGGGTGTTGAAGAGGGTGGTGCAGTGGGTGGTGAAGATGGTGGTGCAGAGGGTGGTGCAGAGGGTGGTGAAGATGGTGGTGAAGATGGTGGTGAAGATGGTGGTGCAGAGGGTGGTGAAGATGGTGGTGAAGATGGTGGTGAAGGTGGTGGTGAAGATGGTGGTGAAGGTGGTGGTGAAGGTGGTGGTGAAGATGGTGGTGAAGTTGGTGGTGAAGGTGGTGAAGATGGTGGTGAAGATGGTGGTGAAGGTGGTGGTGAAGGTGGTGGTGAAGATGGTGGTGAAGGTGGTGGTGAAGATGGTGGTGAAGATGGTGGTGAAGATGGTGGTGAAGATGGTGGTGAAGGTGGTGGTGAAGGTGGTGGTGAAGATGGTGGTGAAGATGGTGGTGAAGATGGTGGTGAAGATGGTGGTGAAGGTGGTGGTGAAGATGGTGGTGAAGGTGGTGGTGAAGATGGTGGTGAAGGTGGTGGTGAAGATGGTGGTGAAGGTGGTGGTGAAGGTGGTGGTGAAGATGGTGGTGAAGATGGTGGTGAAGGTGGTGGTGAAGATGGTGGTGAAGGTGGTGGTGAAGATGGTGGTGCAGATGGTCGTGAAGGTGGTGGTGAAGATGGTGGTGAAGATGGTGGTGAAGGTGGTGGTGAAGGTGGTGGTGAAGATGGTGGTGAAGGTGGTGGTGAAGATGGTGGTGAAGGTGGTGGTGAAGATGGTGGTGAAGGTGGTGGTGAAGGTGGTGGTGTAGATGGTGGTGAAGGTGGTGGTGAAGATGGTGGTGAAGGTGGTGGTGAAGATGGTGGTGAAGGTGGTGGTGAAGATGGTGGTGAAGTTGGTGGTGAAGATGGTGGTGAAGGTGGTGGTGAAGATGGTGGTGAAGATGGTGGTGAAGATGGTGGTGAAGGTGGTGGTGAAGATGGTGGTGAAGATGGTGGTGAAGATGGTGGTGAAGATGGTGGTGAAGGTGGTGGTGAAGGTAGTGGTGAAGGTGGTGGTGAAGATGGTGGTAAAGATGGTGGTGAAGATGGTGGTGAAGGTGGTGGTGAAGATGGTGGTGAAGATAGTGGTGAAGATGGTGGTGCAGAGGGTGGTGAAGGTGGTGGTGAAGATGGTGGTGAAGATGGTGGTGAAGATGGTGGTGAAGGTGGTGGTGAAGATGGTGGTGAAGATGGTGGTGAAGGTGGTGGTGAAGATGGTGGTGAAGGTGGTGGTGAAGGTGGTGGTGAAGGTGGTGGTGCAGATGGTGGTGAAGGTGGTGGTGAAGATGGTGGTGAAGGTGGTGGTGAAGTTGGTGGTGAAGATGGTGGTGAAGATGGTGGTGAAGGTGGTGGTGAAGATGGTGGTGAAGGTGGTGGTGAAGATGGTGGTGAAGATGGTGGTGAAGATGGTGGTGAAGATGGTGGTGAAGATGGTGGTGAAGGTGGTGGTGAAGGAGGTGGTGCAGATGGTGGTGAAGATGGTGGTGAAGGTGGTGGTGAAGGTGGTGGTGAAGGTGGCAGTGAAGATGGTGGTGCAGATGGTGGTGCAGAGGGTGGTGAAGATGGTGGTGAAGATGGTGGTGCAGAGGGTGGTGAAGGTGGTGGTGAAGATGGTGGTGCAGATGGTGGTGAAGATGGTGGTGCAGAGGGTGGTGAAGATGGTGGTGAAGATGGTGGTGCAGAGGGTGGTGAAGATGGTGGTGAAGAGGGTGGTGAAGAGGGTGGTGCAGAGGGTGGTGAAGATGGTGGTGAAGATGGTGGTGAAGATGGTGGTGCAGAGGGTGGTGAAGAGGGTGGTGCAGAGGGTGGTGCAGAGGGTGGTGAAGATGGTGGTGAAGATGGTGGTGAAGATGGTGGTGAAGATGGTCGTGCAGAGGGTGGTGCAGATGGTGGTGCATAGGGTGGTGAAGATGATGGTGAAGGTGATGGTGAAGGTGGTGGTGAAGATGGTGGTGAAGATGGTGGTGAAGGTGGTGGTGAAGATGGTGGTGAAGATGGTGGTGTAGGTGGTGGTGAAGAGGGTGGTGCAGAGGGTGGTGAAGATGGTGGTGCAGAGGGTGGTGAAGATGGAGGTGAAGGTGGTGGTGAAGATGGTGATGAAGGTGGTGGTGAAGGTGGTGGTGCAGAGGGTGGTGAAGATGGTGGTGCAGATGGTGGTGCAGATGGTGGTGCAGAGGGTGGTGAAGATGGTGGTGCAGATGGTGGTGCAGATGGTGGTGCCGAGGGTGGTGAAGATGGTGGTGAAGATGGTGGTGAAGATGGTGGTGCAGAGGGTGGTGAAGATGGTGGTGAAGGTGGTGGTGCAGAGGGTGGTGAAGATGGTGGTGCAGATGGTGGTGCAGATGGTGGTGCAGATGGTGGTGAAGATAGTGGTGAAGATGGTGGTGAAGGTGGTGGTGAAGATGGTGGTGAAGATGGTGGTGAAGGTGGTGGTGAAGATGGTGGTGAAGATGGTGGTGAAGATGGTGGTGAAGGTGGTGGTGAAGATGGTGATGAAGGTGGAGGTGAAGGTGGTGGTGAAGGTGGTGGTGAAGGTGGTGGTGAAGGTGGTGGTGAAGATGGTGGTGCAGATGGTGGTGAAGATGGTGGTGCAGAGGGTGGTGAAGGTGGTGGTGAAGATGGAGGTGAAGGTGGTGGTGAAGATGGTGGTGCAGAGGGTGGTGAAGATGGTGGTGAAGATGGTGGTGAAGATGGTGGTGAAGATGGTGGTGCAGAGGGTGGTGGTGCAGAGGGTGGTGAAGATGGTGGTGCAGATGGTGGTGCAGAGGGTGGTGAAGATGGTGGTGAAGATGGTGGTGAAGATGGTGGTGAAGAGGGTGGTGAAGATGGTGGTGAAGATTGTGGTGAAGGTGGTGGTGAAGATGGTGGTGAAGATGGTGGTGAAGATGGTGGTGCAGAGGGTGGTGCAGAGGGTGGTGAAGATGGTGGTGCAGATGGTGGTGCAGATGGTGGTGAAGAGGGTGGTGAAGATGGTGGTGAAGATGGTGGTGAAGATGGTGGTGAAGATGGAGGTGCAGAGGGTGGTGAAGGTGGTGGTGAAGAGGGTGGTGAAGATGGTGGTGCAGAGGGTGGTGCAGAGGGTGGTGAAGGTGGTGGTGAAGATGGTGCTGAAGGTGGTGGTGAAGATGTTGGTGCAGATGGTGGTGCAGAGGGTGGTGAAGATGGTGGTGCAGAGGGTGGTGAAGGTGGTGGTGAAGATGGAGGTGAAGGTGGTGGTGAAGATGGTGGTGAAGATGCTGGTGCAGAGGGTGGTGAAGATGGTGGTGCAGAGGGTGGTGAAGATGGTGGTGAAGATGGTGGTGAAGATGGTGGTGCAGAGGGTGTTGAAGAGGGTGGTGCAGTGGGTGGTGAAGATGGTGGTGCAGAGGGTGGTGCAGAGGGTGGTGAAGATGGTGGTGAAGATGGTGGTGAAGATGGTGGTGCAGAGGGTGGTGAAGATGGTGGTGAAGATGGTGGTGAAGGTGGTGGTGAAGATGGTGGTGAAGGTGGTGGTGAAGGTGGTGGTGAAGGTGGTGGTGAAGAGGGTGGTGCAGAGGGTGGTGAAGATGGTGATAAAGTTGGTGGTGAAGATGGTGGTGCAGAGGGTGGTGAAGAGGGTGGTGCAGAGGGTGGTGAAGATGGTGGTGCAGAGGGTGGTGAAGATGGTGGTGAAGATGGTGGTGAAGATGGTGGTGAAGATGGTGGTGAAGATGGTGGTGAAGATGGTGGTGAAGATGGCGGTGAAGATGGTGGTGAAGATGGTGGTGCAAAGGGTGGTGAAGATGGTGGTGAAGATGGTAGTGAAGGTGGTGGTGAAGATGGTGGTGAAGGTGGTGGTGAAGGTGGTGGTGAAGGTGGTGGTGAAGATGGAGGTGAAGGTGGTGGTGATGATGGTGGTGAAGATGGTGGTGAAGATGGTGGTGAAGAGGGTGGTGCAGAGGGTGGTGAAGATGGTGGTGAAGATGGTGGTGTAGATGGTGGTGAAGGTGGTGGTGAAGAGGGTTGTGCAGAGGGTGGTGAAGATGGTGGTGAAGATGGTGGTGAAGATGGTGGTGCAGAGGGTGGTGAAGGTGGTGGTGAAGGTGGTGGTGAAGATGGTGGTGAAGATGGTGGTGAAGATGGTGGTGAAGGTGGTGGTGAAGATGGTGATGAAGGTAGTGGTGAAGGTGGTGGTGAAGGTGGTGGTGAAGGTGGTGGTGCAGAGGGTGGTGAAGATGGTGGTGCAGATGGTGGTGAAGATGGTGCTGAAGGTGGTGGTGAAGATAGTGGTGAAGATGTTGGTGCAGATGGTGGTGCAGAGGGTGGTGAAGATGGTGGTGCAGAGGGTGGTGAAGGTGGTGGTGAAGATGGAGGTGAGGGTGGTGGTAGAGATGGTGGTGCAGAGGGTGGTGAAGATGGTGGTGCAGAGGGTGGTGAAGATGGTGGTGAAGATGGTGGTGAAGATGGTGGTGCAGAGGGTGTTGAAGAGGGTGGTGCAGTGGGTGGTGAAGATGGTGGTGCAGAGGGTGGTGCAGAGGGTGGTGAAGGTGGTGATGAAGATGGTGGTGAAGATGGTGGTGCAGAGGGTGGTGAAGAGGGTGGTGCAGAGGGTGGTGAAGATGGTGGTGCAGAGGGTGGTGAAGATGGTGGTGAAGATGGTGGTGAAGATGGTGGTGAAGATGGTGGTGAAGATGGTGGTGAAGATGGTGGTGAAGATGGTGGTGAAGATGGTGGTGCAGAGGGTGGTGAAGATGGTGGTGAAGATGGTGGTGAAGGTGGTGGTGAAGATGGTGGTGAAGGTGGTGGTGAAGGTGGTGGTGAAGGTGGTGGTGAAGATGGAGGTGAAGGTGGTGGTGAAGATGGTGGTGAAGATGGTGGTGAAGATGGTGGTGAAGATGGTGGTGAAGAGGGTGGTGCAGAGGGTGGTGAAGATGGTGGTGAAGATGGTGGTGTAGATGGTGGTGAAGGTGGTGGTGAAGATGGTGATGAAGGTGGAGGTGAAGGTGGTGGTGAAGGTGGTGGTGAAGATGGTGGTGAAGGTGGTGGTGAAGATGGTGGTGCAGATGGTGGTGAAGATGGTGGTGCAGAGGGTGGTGAAGGTGGTGGTGAAGATGGAGGTGAAGGTGGTGGTGAAGATGGTGGTGCAGAGGGTGGTGAAGATGGTGGTGAAGATGGTGGTGAAGATGGTGGTGAAGATGGTGGTGCAGAGGGTGGTGGTGCAGAGGGTGGTGAAGATGGTGGTGCAGATGGTGGTGCAGAGGGTGGTGAAGATGGTGGTGAAGATGGTGGTGAAGATGGTGGTGAAGAGGGTGGTGAAGATGGTGGTGAAGATGGTGGTGAAGGTGGTGGTGAAGATGGTGGTGAAGATGGTGGTGAAGATGGTGGTGCAGAGGGTGGTGCAGAGGGTGGTGAAGATGGTGGTGCAGATGGTGGTGCAGATGGTGGTGAAGAGGGTGGTGAAGATGGGGGTGAAGATGGTGGTGAAGA